>NC_069510.1:93361263-93661263 GCF_027579735.1 Bombina bombina
GGACAGTCTAGTCAAAATTAAACTTTCATGATTAAGATAGGACATGCAATTTAAAACAACTCTCCAGTCTACTTTTAGGGGTCAATTTATCAAAGGCTTCGCAAGCCTTTCGACCCACTAGGGCTGCAGGTTCTCACAAGAGAACCTGCACGCCGTATTTAACAAGCATCGGTCATCAGGCCGCTGCTTTGCTAATCTTTCGCCACCTCTAAAGTGGCGAAATTCAATCTCTGCGGTCTAGTCCGACCGGGGAGGTTGACAGCTCCTGCCCGTGCGTGATTGGCTGTGCGCGGGCAGGGGGCGGGATTGCATGCGAGCGCAAAATAGCGCTCATGTGCAATGCTGAATTTCGCCAGGGGAATTCAGCCCGCCAGTGGCGAGCTGCAGCTGACAGGGGCACGTATATATGCGCCCCTGTCTGCCTCAGCTTGATAAATCGCCCCCTTAATCATCAAATTTACTTTGTTC
The DNA here is from genome assembly GCF_027579735.1 of Bombina bombina. Classification (NCBI taxonomy): domain Eukaryota; kingdom Metazoa; phylum Chordata; class Amphibia; order Anura; family Bombinatoridae; genus Bombina; species Bombina bombina. The sequence continues at coordinate 93,361,732 of NC_069510.1, forward strand.
TCTTGGTATTGTTTGTTGAAAGCTAAACATAGGTAGGCTCATATGCTGATTTCAAAGCCCTTGAAGGCTTCCTCTTTTCTGTGCGTTTTGACAGTTTTTCACAGCCAGAGAGTGCTAGTTCATGTGTACCATAAAGATAACACTGTGCTCATTCCTGTGTAGTTATTTATGAGTCAGCACTAATTGGCCAAAATGCAAGTCTGTCAAAAGAACTGAGATAAGGGGGCAGTCTGCAGAGGCTTAGATACAAGTTAATCACAGAGGTTAAAAGTGTATTAATATAACTGTGTTGGTTATGCAGAACTGGGTAATGGGTAATAAAGGGATTATCTATCATTTGATTAGCACTGCTGATTGGATCAGTGGCAGTTTTCGCTCAGTACCTGTAGTGGTTTGTGGGTCCTGAGAGTAAACCGCCACTGATCCAATCAGCAGTGTTAGTCGCATGACACAGCTGTGCAACTAGTGCTGCTGATTGGATCAGTGGTGGTTTCTGCTTGTGTCCTGAGCAATACTTCTACTATGTGTTTAAAGGGACATGAAACCCAACATTCAGATAGAGAATACATTTTTTTAAAAAGTTTCCATTTTACTTCTATTTTAACATTTGCTTCATTCTCTTGTTATTCTTTGTTGACAAGATATCTAGATAGGTAGCACGCACACGTCAAAAGCTCTACATGACAGGAAATAGTGCTGCCATCTAGTGCTCCTGCTAATGTATAACAGTGTTGCAAAACTGCTGCCATATAGTGCTGCCGAAACGTGCACACTCCTGAGCTTAGCTTCCTGCTTTTCAACAAAGGATAACAAAAAACTAAGAAAAGTAAATTGAAAAGTTGTTTAAACTTGTATTCTCTAGCTGAATCATGAAAAAAAAGAGGTTTTATGTCACTTTAACCCCTTTGCGGGGGTTACACACACAGTAGTGCTGGGTCGCTAGTCTTATAACGACAAACTAAAGCAAGTCACTTTATCCTGCATTGCACTGCAAGAAGAAAATGCTCTAATAAGTTAGAACCATTTTATTTGCAACTAAGCATATGTACATATTCTTTTTTTAACAAAGTTACCCAAGAGAACAAAAGTACATTTGATAATAGAAGAACATTTACAAATGATATGCTTTATCTGAACAGAGGACTCTCCTATTCCTTTAACCCCTTAACGACCACGACGTACCATGTACATTGCTGGTCGTTAAGGGATTACTTGTTCATAAAAGCGTGGGTCACATTATAAGTGGTGGGACTGTGCTATTATACCCTCCCTCCACCCTTCTAGTGACCAGAAATAGCCGCGCTATTAGTAAAACAAACCCCTTAAAAAGACCAGCGACGTACAGGGTACAATGCTGGTCCTTAAGCGGTTAAAGGGACCCTGAACCCAATTTTTGTTCTTTCGTGATTCAGATAGAGCATGACATTTTAAGCAACTTTCTAATTTACTCCTATTATCAAATTTTCTTCATTCTCTTGGTATCTTAATTTGAAATGCAAGAATGTAAGTTTAGATGCCGGCCCATTTTTGGTGAACAACCTAGGTTGTTCTTGCTGATTGGTTGATAAATTCAACCATCAGTAAAAAAAGTGCTGTCCAGAGTACTAAACCAAAAAAAAGCTTAGATGCCTTCTTTTTCAAATAAAGATTGCCAGAGAACGAACAAAAATTGATAATAGGAGTAAATTAGAAAGTTGCTTGAAAATGCATGCTCTATCTGAATCACAAAAGAAAAAAAAAATTGGGTTCAGTGTCCCTTTAAGCGATCATTATGGCTAAATATTAGATATTAGTAGTATCTTATGAGCTTGTTTTGAAGTGGGCGGAGCTATGCAAATCATACATGGGTGTGGCTCTGCTGCAAAGTGTTTTTTTCAAATGTTGGCAACTCTGCATGGCCCTGGCAAAACTCACCAGCACTCACAGACAGCAGTTTGTGCATTCTGTAACTCATGCAGTTAACCCTTTGGCTGCTAAGCCATTTCACACATGGGTGCTAAGCTGGTTTTGAGCTTTTTTTTTTTTTTACTTTTTTTAAATATATTTATTTTTAACTTTTATACTTTTTTTTTCCAGTTCCCCAAGACTTATATCGTTGGAAAGGTTAGGCAATTACCTTTCCAACGGTGGGTCTTGGGGGTCTGTAGCTCCTTAGGTACAGGCTTCTAAGCAGCATGCCCCCATCTACCTATATTTGTCCATTGTCCATTTTAAATAAAGTTGCGCGGTGACGTCATCACGTCACTGCGCGTGACGTCACCACACGAAACGTGAAGCCCTCTCATTATTCAGGCCAGATCGCCGTGGTGGGAGTAGGTGGGAGCCCACAGATTGCCTCAAGGTTGGTGAGTGCTAGCGACGGCTCTGAGCCATCGTTAGCACCTGACTGAGAAAATTTGCGACGGCTCAAAGCCGTCGTTAGCACTCAAGGAGGGACACTGAACCCAAATTTTTTCTTTTGTGATTCAGATAAAGCATGCAGTTTTAAGCAACTTTCTAATTTACTCCTTTTATCACATTTCCTTCATTCTCTTGGTATCTTTATTTGAAAAGCAAGAATGTAAGTTTAGATGCCGGACCATGTTCTTGTTGATTGCTGGATAAATTCACCCACCAATAAACAAGTGCTGTCCAGGGTCTGATCCAAAAATTGTCTGGCTCCTTAGCTTAGATGCCTTCTTTTTCAAATAAAGATAGCAAGAGAATGAAGAAAATTTGATAATGGGAGTAAATTACAAAGTTGCTTAAAATGGCTGCTCTATTTGAATCACGGAAGAAAAAAATTTGGGTTCAGTGTCCCTTTAATTCCTGACAAAATGTCTGGGTTTTGCATAACCAACCCGTTTATATTAATACACTTTGTACCTTGTATCTAAGCCTCTGCAGCCTGCCCCCTTATTTCAGTCCTTTTGACAGACTTGCATTTTAGCCAATCAGTGCTGACTCCTAGGTAACTCCACGTACGTGAGCACAATATCTATATAGCACACATGAACTAACGCCCTCTAGTGATGAAAATTTGTCAAAATGCATTCAGATAAGAGGTGGCCTTCAAGGTATAAGAAATTAGCTTATGAACCTCCTAGGTTTAGATTTCAACTAAGAATACCAAAAGAACAAAGCAAAATTGGTGATAAAAGTAAATTGCAAAGATGTTTAAAATGACTTGCCCTATTTGAATCATGAAAGTTTATTTTGGAGTAGACTGTCCCTTTAACATTGAGTGGACTAGTAACTTTTTACTTCTGGGCTAGTAGCTTTTAACCCCTGACTAGTAAACGATAGTGATATTTTTCCACCCCTGTATATTTATATATATATTATGTTTTAAACTGTTTCCTAGAAAAGAGGGATATTAATTTGTGTATCAACCTAGCTTCAAAATAAATTCCTTTTACGTAGCAAGGCTGATATGAACGCTTGAAGATGGGGGGAATGACACACCGTTCTGTTTCTTGCAAGGGATCCCAGTGTCACTGTAAGGAAGCACAGCGTGACATGTGCAATAAAATACTTCTGATATGAGAAACCCATTGGTTATTATAAGTAAAAGGCTTAGTGTAGCTCCTCCCATACAGCTCTAGAAGACATTAAAGAAGACATTAAAGGCATAGGAATTCCAAATGTGCTTTGTTCTCTTGGTATCGCTTGTTGAAAAAGAATACGCACATATCCTACACTAGTGGGAGCTAGCTGCTGATTGGTGCCTGCACACATTTGTCTCTTGTGATTGGCTAACTACTGATGTGTTCAGCCAGCTGCCAGTAGTGCAATGCTGTTCCTTCAGCAAAGGATAACAAGAGAACAAAGCAAATTTGATAATGGAAGTCAATTGGAAAGTTGTTTAAAATTGTATGTTCTATCCAAATCATGAAAGAAAATTTTAGGGTTTGCTGTCCCTTTAATGATTCAGATAGAACCTATAATTTTTTAACAACTTTCCATTTTACTTCTTTCCAATTGCCTTTGTTCTTTTGGCATCCTTTGTCGAAAGGCAGGTAGGTAATCTCAGGAGCATGCACGTCTGCAGCACTATATGGCAGCAGGTTTGCAAGAATGTAATACATTAGCAAGAGCGCTAAATGGCAGCACTACTAGCGACAAACCCTTTCCATTATCCGATTGGTTGTGCATCCAGTGACCTCACAGAGACACGGACCAATCAGATCATGTATTAGCAGCCGAGGGCAGATACTCTCCAGAGAGTTCTGTTGTAATCAGAGCCTTGGGTGCCGCAACCGCCTCTGGGAACCTAATCATGAGTTGCACCCCCCGCAATGTGCTTTTAAAGGTTCTCGGACAGAATGCGTGTGCGACAGATAATAACCTGACAGAAAAATGTCAGTCGGATAACATTCCGGTCTGTCCGAGAACCATTAAAAGCACGTTGGGGGGACCCATGGTTAGGTTTCCAGAGGCGGTTGCTCGCGTCCGAGGCTCTGATTAGATCAGAACTCTCTGGAGCGTATCTGCCCTCGGCCATTAATGCATGATCTGATTGGTCCGTGCCTCTGTGAGGTCACCGGATGCACAATCAATCGGATAATGGATAGTTTATCGCTACCCCCTAGTTACCTAGGTTTCTCTTCAACAAAGAATACCATGAGAATGAAGCAAATTTGATAATATAAGTAAATTGAAAACTTTTTTTAAAGGATATGCTCTGTCTGAATCTCAAAAGAAAAAAATGAAAAAAATACTTTTTTACTGATAATTAATTCCTTTATTAGAAGCAGACATTAGAGCACAGCGGCGCCTTTTCCCTTCTCATACTGAAGTGACAATGACTTTCATGCCGCTGGAATTAGGGACAGCGGTTTAACAATAATTATAGCCATATTCGCGCAGAAGAGAGGATATGAACAACAAGACACACGATAAAGAACCACGTTCTCTTGCTTTAGAGGAGAATGAAGCCAGGGATCTGTGCTAATCATTTGCACATGTTTGTAAATCTAAGGATGAGAAGTAGCTGTGTGCGGCAAACGTGAGGCAAAAAGATATCTTTTTTTTATATATAATCTAAAACTTTATTGAAACTGTACAATAAATTCCTGACTACAACATTTTGATTTTGTTTCATGTGTATCTGTTTTCTTATAAAACAGGAAGAGGAAAACAGGTGCAGAAAACAAAATATATATATAAATGTTTACGGCTTTCAAGAGAAGATTAAAAGACTGCAAGAATTATAAACATGATTATTTTAAGATGTACTTAAAGGGACAGTCTACTGTAAAATTGGGTTCTCCTTAATTTGTTTCCAATGACTTGTTAAACCAGCACCAGACTATAAAATGAATTATTAGAATGAGTTATTTCTCCTTTATGGTTATTTTTTTGTACATGAAAAAACTGGTAAACTTTTTGTGTCCATAACCAATTAAAATGGGCTGAGCTTGCAGGGAAATTAGATCTTATTTTATCACTTTCTGTACACACACAAATGCATCCTTGTCTTATCTCTTTCTTTATATCAAACCCCAATACTAAGAGAGAGCAATTGAAAATTTGTATTACTTATCTCTTGTACCTCCCACTGGGAGTGTAATATTCTACTGAATATGTTTAAACAGCTTTTCTATAGCCAATACTTAATATTGAAATTTTCAGTATAGGTGGGAAAACTGCAGGCAAAATCAACAATTTCAAATAACAAAATAAAGGTATTTTTTTCTATGGGAATAAATTAAAGGGGAGAATATTTTTACAGTACACTGTCCCTTTAAATGTTCCTTTACATTGTTACATGCTTATAACGATGGGTTCGATCTTGAATCTTTCCGTTCGTGTTTATTAACTGTTTTTGGCTCCCGATACGTCTTTCAGAGATAACAATACATCCGATCTCTAGCTATCGACTAAATATCAACCACAAAATAGACACGTTGGGCTCCATTTAACAACTGTCAAGCGGACATTTAGCATTGCACAAGCATTTAACCAGACCACTGCTTCTTAGCTTCAATCGAGTTCAGCAGCCAAAGGGTGTTCATAAAGCACAAAAATTGCCTTTGTAGCATGTTTGCAAGTATTTCAAGACAACTTGGAATAATTATATTATGTTGCAGTTGTGCAATACACTTTGAATTGTTCACAAACGCCTTTTTAGATGTATATATCAATATATGGTCTAGATTCATTAAACCTATATTCAGCACTGTTGTAGAGCCCACGGGGTACATTTATTAGGCAGCGGACGGTGCTTATTCTGCGCCTGAAACTCAAGTTAAGAAGAAGCGGTCGTAAAACCGCTGCTCCTTAACTCGTTCGCCACCTCTGTGGTAGTGGACAACAATCATCCGGATACGATCACTAGAAATGCATGTGCAATGTTAAATGCTGACAGCGTATGCTGTCGGCATTTAGCGATGCAGGGCAGGCATGATTCACTATAGCGAGTCATGTCCGCCCGGGGTATGATAAATCTACCCCATGGGTAGTGGGCAGGACAGACAGTTTCATATGTATTTAATAGATATGTGATATCTCATACAGCTAGCAAGATCTGCAGGAAATGCAGTAAAACGAAAATCACAGCCGCAACACCTAGAAATGGCATTTTCGTGATTCTAAGTTACAGTAATTTCATCTTCTTAAAGGGACAGTCTACTTGAAAATGTTTAGTATTTTAAAAGATAGATAATCCCTTTATTACCCATTCCCCAGTTTTGCATAACCAACACAGTTATATTAATACACTTTTTATCTCAGTGATTACCTTGTATCTAAGCCTCTGCAGTCTGCCCCCTTATCTCAGTTCATTTTACAGACTTGCAATTTAGCCAATTAGTGCTGATTCCTGCATAGCTCCACAGGAGTGAGCACAATGTTATCTACATGGCACACAGGAACTAACGCACTCTACTTGTGAAAACGGTCAAAATGCACTGAGATAAGAGTCGGCCTTCTAGGGCTTAGAAATTAGCATACTTTATGAGTCTACTTAGGTTTAGCTTTCAACAACGAATACTAAGAGAACAAAGAACATTTGATGATAAAAGTAAATTGGAAAGTTGTTAAAAATCGCATGCCCTATTTATTTTTAACTTTACTATCCTTTTAAATGGGATCTCTATCTGCAATTGCGTATTTGGTATTGCGATTTACCCGTTTTCTATTCCGTGTTGTTTATTGGTGACCAAGATCTTTTGCACAAGTTTTTACAGAAAACAGAAGTAAAAAAAAAATTGTCTAGATGAGGCGGAGCCAACTACGGAGCTGACTGGCCACAGCAGAACAGAGCTCCTCTAATTGTTTGCAGAGAAATTTCCCCATTTTGAGCTCTATAACCCCCAAAAGTTTTAAAGTTTTATATATCTAATTCACAGGGGACTACCTAACTATAGCACTTGGTTATTCTGTTTCGGAGACCCACATGAGTTTCACAGGTGAGCCGAGGGTTCCAAGCTGGACCGGAGATATCGCAGTTGCAGGAGACGGACCTTTCTGCGTTCTTACCTCACCTGCTACCCACACCATCTACCTCTCTTTATTCGACTGGGTTTGTAGAATGGACTCCACTCCGCCATCTTGCTTCCGCGGTCCTTGTGGTGCATAGAGACCATAGCAGCCTTTAACTTGTTAGTAGCTTGCTGCGACCTGATCACAAATCCCTCCGACTTTGAGCCAGCTACCTGCCTACCTGATCTGTAAGTAAATCCGACCATACATACACAGGCGGTAATTTCACTAAAAGACAGCAGCCACAGTGCACTTCTCTGACAACACGGCTAGTCTCCTGCTGGATAGCTTACATACCATCCTTAGCTCTTGAGAGACAGAAGTAGAAGTCTAATTTGAGGGAGCTCATAGCTTCTCAACAGAGTCTGGTACCTTAAAGGGACACTGTGATTCAGATAGAGCATGCAATTTTAAGCAACTTTCTAATTTACTTCTGTTATCAATTTTTCTTCGTTCTCTTGATATCTTTATTTGAAAAAGAAGGCATCTAAGCTGAGGAGCCAGCAAATTTGTGGTTCAGAACCATGGACAGCATTTGTTTATTGGTGCTGCCCAATCAGCAAGGACAACCCAGGTTGTTCACCAAAAATGGGCCGGCATCTACAGGGAGTGCAGAATTATTAGGCAAGTTGTATTTTTGAGGATTAATTTTATTATTGAACAACAACCATGTTCTCAATGAACCCAAAAAACTCATTAATATCAAAGCTGAATATTTTTGGAAGTAGTTTTTAGTTTGTTTTTAGTTTTAGCTATTTTAGGGGGATATCTGTGTGTGCAGGTGACTATTACTGTGCATAATTATTAGGCAACTTAACAAAAAACAAATATATACCCATTTCAATTATTTATTTTTACCAGTGAAACCAATATAACATCTCAACATTCACAAATATACATTTCTGACATTCAAAAACAAAACAAAAACAAATCAGTGACCAATATCGCCACCTTTCTTTGCAAGGACACTCAAAAGCCTGCCATCCATGGATTCTGTCAGTGTTTTGATCTGTTCACCATCAACATTGCGTGCAGCAGCAACCACAGCCTCCCAGACACTGTTCAGAGAGGTGTACTGTTTTCCCTCCTTGTAAATCTCACATTTGATGATGGACCACAGGTTCTCAATGGGGTTCAGATCAGGTGAACAAGGAGGCCATGTCATTAGATTTTCTTCTTTTATACCCTTTCTTGCCAGCCCCGCTGTGGAGTACTTGGACGCGTGTGATGGAGCATTGTCCTGCATGAAAATCATGTTTTTCTTGAAGGATGCAGACTTCTTCCTGTACCACTGCTTGAAGAAGGTGTCTTCCAGAAACTGGCAGTAGGACTGGGAGTTGAGCTTGACTCCATCCTCAACCCGAAAAGGCCCCACAAGCTCATCTTTGATGATACCAGCCCAAACCAGTACTCCACCTCCACCTTGCTGGCGTCTGAGTTGGACTGGAGCTCTCTGCCCTTTACCAATCCAGCCACGGGCCCATCCATCTGGCCCATCAAGACTCACTCTCATTTCATCAGTCCATAAAACCTTAGAAAAATCAGTCTTGAGATATTTCTTGGCCCAGTCTTGACGTTTCAGCTTGTGTGTCTTGTTCAGTGGTGGTCGTCTTTCAGCCTTTCTTACCTTGGCCATGTCTCTGAGTATTGCACACCTTGTGCTTTTGGGCACTCCAGTGATGTTGCAGCTCTGAAATATGGCCAAACTGGTGGCAAGTGGCATCTTGGCAGCTGCACGCTTGACTTTTCTCAGTTCATGGGCAGTTATTTTGCGCCTTGGTTTTTCCACACGCTTCTTGCGACCCTGTTGACTATTTTGAATGAAACGCTTGATTGTTCGATGATCACGCTTCAGAAGCTTTGCAATTTTAAGAGTGCTGCATCCCTCTGCAAGATATCTCACTATTTTTGACTTTTCTGAGCCTGTCAAGTCCTTCTTTTGACCCATTTTGCCAAAGGAAAGGAAGTTGCCTAATAATTATGCACACCTGATATTGGGTGTTGATGTCATTAGACCACACCCCTTCTCATTACAGAGATGCACATCACCTAATATGCTTAATTGGTAGTAGGCTTTCGAGCCTATACAGCTTGGAGTAAGACAACATGCATAAAGAGGATGATGTGGTCAAAATACTCATTTGCCTAATAATTCTGCACTCCCTGTAAACTTAAATTCTTGCTTTTCAAATAAACATACCAAGAGAATGAAGACAATTTGATAATAGGAGTACATTAGAAAGTTGCTTAAAATTGCATGCTCTATCTGAATCACAAAAGAAAAAATTTGGGTACAGTGTCCCTTTAATCTACTTTGTTTTAAATCAGCTTTTCTTCTGCTGTTCCTGATTCAAGCCACCCTACCCATAGCGCCTATAGCTATCTAGTCCATTGGCTGTTTCACCACCCATAACAATTCTGATTGAACTTTCTACGTCTGGAAAACCTCATTTAAGTAACTACCCACAGACAACCAACCAGCACTCTATTAAAGACACCCTCCTTTCTTTCCCACAGGCCTTCTTTACCTGGGAGTCATACCCTCATACCCCTTTCCCACTTTGCCTATAGGGGGCACTTCCCCAGGAGAGGGACTACTCTTAAAACCAGAGCAAGCTGCATGACCAACCCAATTCTACTACTGGACCTGTTTGTTTAGTAATGCAGTGCTATGAAAAAAAAAAAAAAAAAACATCAGGAGCCCCCTAAAAAAACACTAACAGACCACTTCAATAGTGAAAATATTTTCATCCAAGATGTATCAGATGATGACTCTAGAGACTCCACTCCTTCTTTCAGAAGAACCTCCAAATCTGACAACCTCTATGCTCTCGCAATCATCCATTCTGGATTCCATCAAAGCTCTATCTGACAAAATGGACACTCATCATGCTTCTATTAAACTAGATCTTAAGCAATCAGTTAGTGAACTTAAGCAAGACATTGCCTCCTTGGGAGAGCGTACAGAGACTCTAGAAAGGAAGCATGAAGATCTTAACATTGATCACGCTAATCTCTTGTCATATTCTCAGAATTTAGCAGATCAAATAACAGACCTCGAATAAATTGGCGGATCTAGAAGATAGGTCACGCCGTAATAACCTCAGAATTCAGGGTATACCTGAAGATGTTACTGCCACAGATCCACCTGGGTATCTTATGAGATAATTCAAAGAACTAGTTGGAACTCTTCAAGATCAAGAACTTCTCATTGATAGAGCACATTGAGATCTTTGCTCCCGAAACTCAGCTTCTGATACTCCAAGGGATGTCATTATCAGATTACACTACTATACTCTTAAAGAGAAAATCCTTAGAGCCTCCTTTGCCAACAAGACCCTAAAAGAACTATATAATAATATTCAAATCTACCCTGATCTTTCTCTACACACATTTGCCAAAAGAAGAACATTCCAACAGTTCATCCAAGCTCTTCGTCTCCACAATGTGAAATACAGGTGGGGATTTCCAGTAAAGATCTTCTTCCAATTTGGAGATCACTCTTATATGATCTCATCACCTGATCAAGGGATGAAACTTCTGCAATCGCTTGGTATTCCTCAGTCCTCAGACTCCAACCTAAAGTCAAAAAAGGAGGAGTCAACGGCACTACTTGTTAATATCTATCTTAATTTAAACCCACTATTTCCAAGTCAGTCAGTTTGGGAATTGATCCCTGTGTATACATATGTTGGATAGGATAGATGACAGATTGAAGCATGGGGGTTAAGGCGTCTATAGCCGTTTCCATAACAATGTAACTATACACTGGAGATAGCCAATGAGCCTTCACACAGCCTGTTGTCGATATGTGATTGGAGAGTCCTTGGTGACGACACCGGGAAGGTGTTACTTACTCTCCTTTATAAGTCAGTGAGTGAGCGGCACGCTCACCCTTTGAAAAAGCCATTAGGGCGAAACATGTTAGGGACGTTAGGGAAATGGTGAGGAGTCCTGGAGCTCCTGTGTTTTTAGTTTGCCTCAGGGAACTTTAATGTATCAATGCTGGTTGAATTTTGCTGTTACATACCCTCGCAATCATCCAATTTATGAACTGCTTTTTATGTCAAAAATCTGATATACCTTAGACACACTGCTACAATATGGGCAACGGTATTTAACTTAAAGTACTATACGGCTAAAATGTTACTATTATAACAACACTGGGCGGTAATGTACCATAATCATTTGGTTTATAGAATCACAGTTCATAACACTCGAGCTGCATTAATCACTATGAGTGTTATAAGAACCGATGCGCTCTATTGTTAGTAATATATACATATTAGTGATTCGAACTGATGCGGGCAGGCTGCAACGCTTTCCCATGTATTAACTAGTCATTTATGCTCAGCAAATTTACGATCATAAGCTGTGAACTCTAACTTGGCAGCTCATCTATGTAGCACTACTTGCTAGTGTGCAGTGCAGCAGCTGCACGAATTAAACAAGTTGTATGTGTATGCATTTATGCTCAACAAGCTTACGACTATAAGCTGTGAACTTAAACCCGGCAGCTCCTCCACATAGCATTATTTGCTAGTGTCTATAGTAGCAGCTTAATTAATTAACTAAGGAGTTATTAACTCCAGTCGCTACTAGTACAAGATATATTATAATCTGCACTTTGTAACACATTTATTCTAAGGGGTATATATCAACTTTTAAGTTTGCTTAACCACTGGCAGAACGCCACCGCCTTTATATACAACATACAATTGTAACAACGTTAGCAAAGTGGAATATTGTAACTGTGAACAGCAGCCAAGCCGTATCAGAAGAAATTTACGGCAGTGTATCTATTATTCAACAATATTTTTTACCATCAATGGATGTTAAATAATTCATGTTATTTCATAAACTCTAATGACATGCTGTAATGTATTTACCACTCATAGTTGTGAAAGATTAACTTAACCACAACAATAGAAACTGCAGCTTATATATTAGCCTTTATAGCAAATCAAAGCACATTATAGCAATTTTCTATTGTTTAACCCTTCACTGAATTTCAAGTTAGAAATGTGTTAAGACAGACACACAAGCAGACTATTCTTGCTATATTGTGAATCTAACCTACACAGTTCCGCCATCTAACAGGCTGTGTCAGTATATAGGGTATACACAAGCGCTACCAATAGGAATATCACTCCCTGCTATTTACTAATATATTATATATTAAAGTACGGTGTATAATTTCACAACTAATATACATAATCCAACTTTTTGACATATTACAATATAAGCAGATTACTGTGTTGGGGGATCCCAATATGATAATTTCAGCTAACTTTAATGGGGTCATTTGATCTCTAAAGCTCCTGAGTGCGTTTTTAACTTAGTATTTTTCTTTAATTAATTTTTAATTTATATTGGTTAATAAAAGTTATATTTTAACGTCAAGCAACCCTTGCTCACTCAGTCATTGCAGTTACCAAAGTTGCCACCATACAAATGAATTTATTCATCTAAGATGATCTTTTCTATATTAACCCTTTGAGTGCTATCCATGTAGTCTTTCTAGGTAGAGACCTCTCTACTTAATTGTTCTCATCCAACCTAAAGTCATCTGAGATCTCCAAAGCCTTTAACACAACTGTGCCGGAGTGGCAACCACTCCCCAGAAGATCAACCCAACAAGCCAAAAGAAAAGACTTGACTCTCTCAGGGGACCCGTCTTAAATTCCAAGATGACTTCTTGCTGTTTCAAAGAACTTAAACACCATTTGTACCCAACATGAGCCTACGTACGGGTACATACCTTACCCTCTATTACCTAATGGCTCCTATGTATCCTTAATTCGTAACTGATTAGCATAATCTAAGCATATCACTTTAATTCTCATGGCACTAGATGTATTTCTAACTAGAATTTTATTTCACTGATACTATTAATCCTCTCCATACATGGTCTAACTCCTCAGACCCAATCAACGGTGCTTTGATACTTAGTCCACTATTGACCCTGTGTTTATTCAGTGAGTCTTACATTTCTACCTCTAAGACTAACTCAGACTTTAAGTTACAGACACCTTGCCCTTTCAGGCCTAAAACACTATCTTAAACCTAACAAACCCCCTCTATTTTAGAACTCTGAGTAGACTTGAGGTCTCAACCTTTACAGTCCCCGATACACTGATGTTGTAAGCTTTCTAGCTTCTTGAATTGTCCACATACATGAATATGGGTCTGAACCTTAGACCATATCTAGGTTATTATTTTAATCAGGGTTATTTATAGCCTTATTCTATTTAAGTGCGTTTATATAACTGTTAAGACACAAATGTGTTTGTTATTGTTTAATGATCCTTACTCTAAACAGATGTTATTAAGCCTGTATATTAGTTTTCTTTTTCTCCTTTTTCAGATAAAGCACTCCGATGAGAATTAGGTATAGGAGATAAGTTCATAGATCTGCTGTTTGGTCTCCTTGATTTGCACTGTTTATTATAATACTTGTTGTGCTCTATTGTGTTTATCTGATGAATGTTCCCATACTCATATTTACAACTAGTACAATAGGGCCCTTGTACTTTATACCCCACGTTGATATATATCATATTTTAACCACATCTCCCCCATATTTTGGCAAATTGAAGACTAATTTTGATTGACTCCCTTAATACAATACTATTACATCCCATAACTGGGGGATACCCATTTTCGGTACCCCCCTGGCTATCTCTTTCCCCACACACAAAACTCTTACGATACACCCTATTTAGTCACTGATAATAGCTCTCTCCTACCTTATATCATTTGTATCCCATTTTATACAATGTGGCCGAATTATCAAAGGTCTTGCGGACCTGATCCGACAATGCGGATCAGGTCCGCAAGACCTCGCTGAATGCGGAGAGCAATACGCTCTCCGTATTCAGCATTGCACCAGCAGCTCACAATAGCTGCTGGTGCAACGCCGCCCCCTGCAGACTCGCGGCCGCCAGCAGGGAGGTGTCAATCAACCCGATCGTACTCGATTGGGTTGAATTGTGGCGATTCCTGTCCGCCTCCTCAGAGCAGGCAGACAGGGTTATGAAGCAGCGGTCTTTAGACTGCTGCTTCATAACTGCTGTTTCTGGCGAGTCTGAAGACACGGGGCTTCAAGCTCCATACGGAGCTTGATAAATGGGCCTCATAATCCGCTTTACTACATTTTTATCATCAGCCACCTCATACATTTATTTACCTTACCTAAACAGGACCACTGCCCCTTATTTCCCTGTTCACTCCATACCATTTTATTATCACACCTCCTTGAGGTCATATTATTACAACCTCCGCCTCCCAATTTTCCCCTCCAAACTAAAGCGGCTTTTGATCGCTGATTCCCCTTAATCATAATATTACATTAACTTTATAGTTATATTCACCCTTAACTTTTGCTCCCAATTTAGCTTAATATACTCATTGCCTAATTCCTTTACTCTCACTCATTAAGCACATCAAACTATTAATTATACTAAAGTGGGACTTCCAAAATTGTATACATACATAATATAACTATTCACCAAAATCCATCATTTACCTTATATAAAAACATGAGGTTCCATTGCTCACACTAAGGAACATATACCTTAAGCACCTATTCTTATCTATCGCAAGCCTTATAGGTCCCAGCTTACCATTAATAACTACCTTATTATATATATATGCTTTTTGTCCTAGATGTTATCATATGATCAGACATCACATGTTTATAATTCCTTTTCTTTATTGTCTTTTGTATAATATGACATAATATATGTAATGTCCCCGATTGTTATGACATTTACTACCTCAATAAAAATCGTCTAGAGCCTCTTGTTACCATCTTCTTTCAGTAACAGAAATTCAGCAAAGACAAACCTAGTTCTGTACAGTGAGGTTTGGAACGTTTGCGTATATATTGTAAACCGCGTCACTTAGCGGTTTCAAGATTTACAGTATGAGAACCCAAAACAAGAATAAAAGTTGCGACTACTTTCTTGTTATTCACATATAATACTATTATATTAAAGGGACACTGAACCCAAATTTTTTTCTTTCATGATTCAGATAGAGCATGCAATTTTAAACCACTTTCTAATTTATTCCCATTATCAATTTTTCTTCGTTCTCTTGGTATCTTTATTTTAAAAAGAAGACATCTAAGCTTTTTTTTTATTCAGAACTCTGGACAGCACTTTTTTATTGGAGGATGAGTTTATCCACCAATCAGCAAGAACAACCCAGGTTGATCACCAAAAATGGGCCGGCATCTTAACTTAATTTCTTGCCTTTCAAATAAAGATACCAAGAGAATGAAGAAAATTTGATAATAGGAGTAAATTAGAAAGTTGCTTAAAATGTCATGCTCTATCTGAATCACAAAAGAAAAAATTTGGGTACAGTGTCCCTTTAATACAGTTTTTACCTCTGTGATTACCTTGTATCTAAGCCCCTGCAGACTGCCCTCTTATCTCAGTGCAATTTACAAACTTGCATTTAAGCCAATCAGTGCTGGCGCCTTATAAACAACTCCACAGGAGTGAGCACAATGTTATCTATATAGCACACATGAGCTAGCACTGTCTGGCTGTGAACAGTTGATAAAATGCACTAAGATAAGAGGCTCCCTGCAGGGGCATAGAAACAGGCAGAGGTTTAAAGGGTATAAAGTATATTAATATACCAATGTTGGTTGGTTTCAACAAAGGATACCAAGAGAACAAAGGATATTAGATAATAGAATTAAATTGGAAAAATTGTTACAATTTCATGTTCTGTCTTAATCATGAAAGTTTAATTTTGACTTTCCCTTTAATGATCAATATTTGTTGACTTACAATCGGCCCAGTAGGAAGATGTGGAGCTTCACTAAACGCACCTGTGAGGTATTAGAATAAAAGAACGGCTCTGAAGGGATTTGCTGGTACAGGAGGAAAACCAATAACATGGTGAGTAGGTGCCATTCTCTCAAAGTGTTACGCAGTTTAACGTCACTTTAATTTAACCTCCATTCATTTTTTTCTATGTCATTTTAAAGTGTTTTTGAATGGACAATAGCAAGTAATAATAGTTAAAGGGACATAAAACAGGTTGAGATCTGTGCATATCCTAAAAGGGCTAATTAATTAAAAATAGTTTGCAAACAAATTGTTTAAAAATTGCTCACAAGTATTGTAAAATACTTTTAAAAAATAAGCTAAATGAATTACATAGCTAAGCTGCCTTCAGCAGTCTGATCCCCCCCCTTATCAGTGTTTAGACACAGGTATTGTATTTCAACTGAGTTCACAGCTTCTAGGCAGCTCCAGCAGATAATTCCTATGCACTTTTGTATTCTCCCGAAATAACAATAGATATAGATACAGCCATAGAAGGAAATGTGTGGGGGGGAGTTAGAGCTTTACAATTCAGAAACTAAAAAGAAAGGGTTAATGGCGAGGCATTGCAGTATAAATTTGCAGGTAAAGTAATTAAAGTACATATTATTGTATTTTGTCTCTATCCCAACTTGTTTTAAGTCCCTTTAAAGGTACAGTGTGCTGTAAAACTGGTTTCCCTTGTAAAGGGCCACAAACGTGTTCTATATTAACCCCGATGTAAACACTTTCTGTAAAAACCAAATCACACGATTGTCAATGCGATCAGATTTCAATCCTGAAATCGGATAATGGGGTACTGCCTACACTGCTAGGAATGCCAAAGTGGGAGGCTTTAGGACGCCATATAAGGTAGGAAGTTCCATATCGTCCTTACGGCATTAAAGCCCATCACCGTTAGGATGGCATGGTACGTCCTAACGGCGTGAAGGGGTTAATAACACATTTGTTGGCGCAATATTAGAAGTAAAACACGTTCAGTACCTTGCGACTTTACAGCGGCTATACAAATACAATATTAAAAAAGCTGTCAATTCCAAACAAAAACAAACAAACAAGTTTTAGTACAAAGCTGAAAAAATATACTTTGGTAAAACAAAAAAGCAGCTGCTAGTATCTTCTATGCAATATTAATATAATTACACAAAAAAAATTACGGTAATTTAAATAACGAAAAAAAACGTTATATACATACTATAGTATTTGTAAATACACATATACAATATACCCACATACCCCTTCCCCCCCAGCCCCTTTTGGTTTCTTAAAGGGATATGAAACCCAAGCGCACTATTCGCACTATATCGCTTGAGGATAGTTAGTCGTTTAAAGAGCCCATGGATAAGAAGATATAAACTCTGTTAAGAAAGATGTTTCAACATACGGGATATTTGTTTCAACCGGCAGCGACTGTTGCTACGGTTGCTGGAGCAGCTACCTACTGGTGTGACACCTTATCTGAGTTGATCGAGGTGGAGGGTTCCATCGACGTGATCCAAGAAAGAATTAAGGCCTTAAGGGTGGCTAATTCTTTTATTTATGATGCAAATATGCAGATTATTCGCCTGAACGCTAAAGCTTCAGGTTTTTCTGTTCAGGCTCATAGGGCACTCTGGCTGAAGTCTTGGTCTGCGGACATGACTTCGATGTCAAGACTTCTTTCCCTTCCATTTAAGGGAAAGATTCTTTTTGGTCCAGGCCTGGACTCGATTATCTCCACGTTTACTGGAGGCAAAGGTGCCTTTTTACCACAGGATAAGAAGAACAAACTGAAGGGACAAGGTCCCAATTTCCGTTCCTTTCGTTTGGATAAATGCCATCGTCAGCAGCCCTCCGCAAAGCCTGAGCAATCCAAGGAGCAATCCAAGGGAACTTGGAAGCCGGCTCAGTCCTGGAATAAATCCAAGCAGAACAAGAAGCCCGCCAAATCAAAGTCGGCATGAAGGGGCGGCCCCCGATCCAGCTCTGGATCTTGTAGGGGGCAGACTGTCACTCTTTTCTGAAGCTTGGTTTGGGGACGTGCAAGACCTGTGGGTCCTGGAGGTCATCGCTTAGGGATACAGGATAGATTTCAAGTCTCATCCACCCAGGGGCAGATTCCTCTTGTCAAACCTGTCTTCAAGGCCAGAAAAGAGAGAGGCTTTTCTAGGGTGCTTGAGGGACCTTTCCTCCCTGGGAGTCATTGTACCGGTTCCTCTGGCAGAAAGAGTTCTGGGGTATTACTCAAACCTTTTTGTGGTCACGAAGAAGGAGGGAACTTTTTGCCCTATTCTGGACCTAAAGTGCTTAAACAAATTCCTATCGTTCAAGATGGAGACAATAAGGTCCATCCTTCCTTTTATTCAGGAAGGACAGTTCATGACTACAATAGATCTGAAGGATGCGTACCTTCACGTTCCAATACACAAGGAACACTTCAAGTTCATAAGGTTTGCGTTCCTGGACCAGCACTTCCAGTTTATTGCACTTCCGTTTGGTCTAGCCACTGCTCCAAGAGTTTTTATGAAGGTGTCAGCCATATGGAATCAGTCCAGGATTAAGCCCAATTGCTAGAGTGATAAAAGATACACATGCTAGCAGACTGAGAAAAACCCAGGACGTGACCCACTCAGGAAAGAAAAAGTTAGTATGTGGAAAAAGGAAAAACTGAGTACTCACAAATATTGCATGACCACAGGAAAGTGAATTCTTGATGAGAAGATTGAAAAAATCAATGTACTGTTGCTTTAAAACTGGTAGAGGATAGTCCGTAAGAATGGTCAAGCAAAGCAGAGGTCTATAACATTTTATAGCAGGCAGAGGATAATCCGTTAGAGAGGTCAGGAAAAGCAGAGGTCAGTATCACTTTTAGGCAGGCAGAGGATATTCCAATAGAGAGGTCAGGCAAAGCAGAGGTCAGTATCACTTTATTGCAGGTATAGGATATTCCAATTGAGAGGTCAGGCAAAGCAGAGGTAAGTATCACTTTTAGGCAGGCAGAGGATATTCCAATAAAGAGGTCAGGCAAAGCAGAGGTCAGTATCACTTTTAGGCAGGAAGAGGATATTCCAATAGAGAGGTCAGGCAAAGCAGAGGTCAGTATCACTTTCAGGCACGCAGAGGATATTCCAATAGAGGGGTCAGGCAAAGCAGAGGTCAGTATCACTTTTAGGCAGGCAGAGGATATTCCAATAGAGAGGTCAGGCAAAGCAGAGGTCAGTATCACTTTCAGGCAGGCAGAGGATATTCCAATAGAGAGGTCAGGCAAAGCAGAGGTCAGTATCACTTTTAGGCAGGCAGAGGATATTCCAATAGAGTAGTCAGGCAAAGCAGAGGTCAGTATCACTTTTAGGCAGGCAGAGGATATTCCAATAGAGTGGTCAGGGAAAGCAGAGGTCAAAGTTACTTTAAGGCAGGTAGAGGGTATTCCAATAGAGAGGTCAGGCAAAGCAGAGGCCAGTATCACTTTTAGGCAGGCAGAGGATATTCCAATAGAGAGGTCAGGCAAAGCAGAGGTCAGTATC
This sequence comes from Bombina bombina, assembly GCF_027579735.1. Classification (NCBI taxonomy): domain Eukaryota; kingdom Metazoa; phylum Chordata; class Amphibia; order Anura; family Bombinatoridae; genus Bombina; species Bombina bombina. The sequence goes on from NC_069510.1 coordinate 93,381,545, forward strand.
ACTTGTAGGCAGGCAGAGGATATTCCAATAGAGAGGTCAGGCAAAGCAGAGGTCAGTATCACCTTTAGGCAGGCAGAGGATATTCCAATAGAGAGATCAGGCAAAGCAGAGGTAAGTATCACTTTTAGACAGGCAGAGGATATTCCAATAAAGAGGTCAGGCAAAGCAGAGGTCAGTATCCCTTTTAGGCAGGCAGAGGATATTCCAATAGAGAGGTCAGCAAAGCAGAGGTCAGTATCACTTTTAGGCAGGCAGAGGATATTCCAATAGAGAGGTCAGGCAAAGCAGAGGTCAAAGTTACTTTTAGGCAGGCAGAGGATATTCCAATAGAGAGGTCAGGCAAAGCAGAGGTCAAAGTCACTTTTAGGCAGGCAGAGGATATTCCAATAGAGAGGTCAGGCAAAGCAGAGGTCAGTATCACTTTTAGGCAGGCAGAGGATATTCCAATAGAGAGGTCAGCAAAGCATAGGTCAGTATCACTTTTAGGCAGGCAGAGGATATTGCAATAGAGTGGTCAGGCAAAGCAGAGGTCAAAGTCACTTTAAGGCAAGTAGAGGGTATTCCAATAGAGAGGTCAGCAAAGCAGAGGTCAGTATCACTTTTAGGCAAGCAGAGGATATTCCAATAGAGTGGTCAGGCAAAGCAGAGGTCAAAGTCACTTTCAGGCAGAGGATATTCCAATAGAGAGGTCAGGCAAAGCAGAGGTCAGTATCACTTTTAGGCAGGCAAAGGATATTCCAATAGAGAGATCAGGCAAAGCAGAGGTCAGTATCACTTTTAGGCAGGCAGAGGATATTCCAATAGAGAGGTCAGGCAAAGCAGAGGTCAGTATCACTTTTAGGCAGGCAGAGGATATTCCAATAGAGAGGTCAGCAAAGCATAGGTCAGTATCACTTTTAGGCAGACAGAGGATATTGCAATAGAGTGGTCAGGCAAAGCAGAGGTCAAAGTCACTTTAAGGCAAGTAGAGGGTATTCCAATAGAGAGGTCAGGCAAAGCAGAGGTTAGTATCACTTTTAGGCATGCAGAATAATGGAAAAACTCACAGACACTGAAAAGAGCCAGAAGCAGAAAGACGATCCAACAAATGGGCAGCGAAGAAAAGTCTCACCGGGGATTTAAAAGCCGGTGACATCATCGAGGCATGCCAGAGAGATACTGCATCATGTTACCTCAGCAGACAATTGTTTCATCAGGGGGAATGGTCTCTCCATCCCGAAGTGTTTGCAGAGATTTGCAACAGATGGGGGACGCCGGAGATAGATCTCATGGCGTCCCGGCTCAATTCCAAGCTACCCATTTATGGGTCACGGTCTAGATATCCTAAGGCGGCGCTAATAGATGCATTAGCAGTGCCTTGGAGGTTCCATCTGATCTACATTTTACCGCCGTTACCACTCCTTCCTCGTGTAGTGGCCCGCATCAAGCAGGAGCAATCATCAGTGAATTGCTCCATCGTGGCCGCGAAGGATGTGGGTTGAGGACCTGGTGGGGATGTCCTTATCTCCTCCATGGAGGTTACCTTGTCACAGGGATCTGCTGGAACATGGTCTTTTTGTCTATCAAAATGTAGATTCTCTGAGACTGACTGCGTGGAGATTGAACGCTTAGTCCTCGCCAAGAGGGGTTTCTCTGAGAGGGTTATTGATACTCTCATTCAAGCTCGTAAGCCGGTTACTTGTCGCATCTATCATAAGGTGTGGAGGACCTACTTATTCTGGTGTGAAGAACGTGGATTCCCCTGGCATAAGGTCAGGGTTTCCAGGATTCTCTCTTTTCTCCAGGATGGACTGGTCTGCTAGTTCTCTTAACGGATAGATTTCGTCCCTGTCTGTTTTACTGCATAAGAGGCTCGTTGAGCTTCCAGATGTTAAGTCTTTTGTTCGGGCTCTTACTAGAATCAGGCGGGTGTTTAGATCTATTGCTCTTCCTTGGAGTTTAAATATTGTTCTTAAAGTGTTGCAGAAGGCTCCGTTTGAGTCTATGCATGTAATTGACATTAAGTTACTGTCTTGGAAGGTTCTTTTTCTACTGGCTATTGCTTCGGCATGCAGAGTATCTGAGCCTCCTTACCTAGTATTCCATGCTGATAAGGCTGTTCTTCGTACTGGGTTAGGTTTTCTTCCTAAGGTCGTTTCTGATCACAACATTAATCAGGAGATTGTGGTCCCTTTCTTGTGTCCTGATTCTTCTTCGAAGGAACGGTTACTTCATCATTTGGCTGTGGTTCGGGCCTTGAAGTTCTATTTTCAGGCTACAAAGTAATTTAAAGATACAATCCCTGTAGTATTAGAGTAGTGTATAGTATTACTATCCTGTAGCGCACATTAATCCCCCTTTTTTTTTACAAAGTAATTTAGACAGACTTCTTCTTTGTTTGTTGTCTATTCTGGGAAGCGTAGGGGACAGAAGGCCTCTTCCACTTCCTTATCTTTTTGGTTAAGGTGCATTATTTGCTTAGCATATGAGACAGCGGAACATAAGCCTCCTCAGAGGATTAAGGCTCATTCAACTAGCTGTGGCTTCCTCTTGGCTATTTAAGAACGAGGCCTCTATGGATCAGATTTGTAGGGCGGCTACCTGGTCTTCCTTACATACCTTTTCGAAGTTTTACAAATTTGACGTTTTTGCCTTGGCTGAAGCAGCTTTTGGGAGAAAGGTTTTGCAGACTGTGATGCCCTCAGAATAGGGTCCACCTCTCTTTTTACCCTCCCGTTTCATTCAGTGTCTTCTAGAGTAGCGGTCGCCAACCAATGGTCCATGGACCCCGAGAAGATATTGGTGGTCCTTGACACCATCAATCAGGAATTAATCACATCTGATTATGTCACCCCCATCGTGCTGCAACTCCCTACAGTGCCTGGCTGGATCAGTGAAAACCGACTGAGAAGTTAAATTACAATCTCCCTACACACGTTGCGTAGTACTGCTCAACTTGCGTAGCTAGATTGTATTTTCAACTCCTCCCGCCCGGCGTGCTGCTCAGAGAAAGATGCTTCCAATCTAAAGCCAGTAGAGGTTGGTATAGTCTTGGCTTGAAATAGTGGTATTAAAGTATATAATAAAAAAAAATCTTAAAAATACAATTTCTCTCTTTTATTTCATTTATTTTCTTCCCTTTACCTGTCTCTTTGTAGTAGTTTTCCTAATCCTTCAGTTGGACTTACATCACTGTTAGTCTTCCTCCCCTCCATCTTCTTTTTTTTTTTTTATTAAATATTTTTTATTCTAATAATTTTCCCACGCACAAAGCCGTTCCACCTGAAATCCAGTAATTGGCATCCAGCAGATCAGCCATATCCCACCAGTATTATAGTAATTGCCAGTAACATTAGTCCAGGTTAAATCACATCCATATTGAAATCTTTCTGATATAAACTTAATTTATGACTCCAATGTCTGTCCATGATCATAAGTAGTTATGAATAATTCCTAACTGGGGAGGTAACTTGGAAGTCTTATGGTCCTTTTAAACATAATTCTTTTTTTCCCACTTTCTGTCTCTATTTCCAGCTCAAAAGTTGGCACTCACCCTTCATCTGTCATTTGGAAGTATTCTCTCAGTTCTGTCAATCAGTTGGTTAATTCCAAAAAATAATTCTTAAAAATGTGTAAATATATACATAAAGTAAACTTAGCTATGGTTATACTGGTTATGTACAGTATCTGTGTGTGTGTGTGTGTGTGTATATATATATATATATATATATACACACACACACACACACACATAGAGGTTTGTACCTTTTTTTTATAATAAAAAAAAAATCATGTTAGTGGTCCACGGGATTCAAAATTGTGAGCTTAGTGGTCCCTGAGGTCCGAAAGGTTGGCGACCCCTGCTCTAGAGCTTGGGTATATGTTTCCCACAAGTAAGGAATGAAGCAGTGGACTCTCCTCATATTGAGATGGAAAACATAAATTATGCTTACCTGATAATTTCCTTTACTTCTGTATGAGGAGAGTCCATCCCGTATTTCTTTGATGGGCGGACCAAAATTTTTGTTTTTTATTCTTCTGGCACCATTTACACCGTGATATTTCTCCTACTGTTCCTTGTTCCCTCGGCAGAATGACTGGGATATTAGGGAAGTGGGGGAGGTATTTAAGCTTTTGGCTGAGGTGTCTTTGCCTCCTCCTGGTGGCCAGGTTCTGAATTCCCACAAGTAAGGAATGAAGCCTTGGACTCTCCTCATACAGAAGGAAAGGAAATTATCCGGTAAGCAAAATTTATGTTTTTTATTTTATGATTCAGATAGAGCATGCAATTTTAAGCAACTTTGTAATTTACTCCTATTATCAATTTTTCTTCGTTCTCTTTGTATCTTTATTTTAAAAAAAGGAATGTAAGCTTAGGAGCAGTCCCATTTTTGGCTTAGCACATGGGTAGTGCTTGCTGATTGGTGGCTAAATGTTGTTCTTTATTAACAATGGTGAGCGCATATATAGCAAATATATAGGTGCTCTATGGAAGTTTTATCGGTGTTCCATGAGAGTAACCTGTATTTTAATGGGGAATCATTTGCAGGCATTTGTAATTTTAAAAGGAATATTCTTTATCTTAGGTGTAACTTTTCACCAGTACCAGTCTCACCCAGTCTTTCAGTGGCGATATTTGCAATTGTAATAAATCTACACTTTTTATGGCCCCCATTTATCATTGTGCAGACGGACATGATCCGCTATAGCGAACCATGTCCGCCGCACATCGATAAATGCTGACAGCATACGCTGTCGGCATTTATCATTGCACCAGCAGTTCTTGTGAATTGCTGATGCAATACCGCCGCCTGCAGATTTGCGGCTGCTAGCAGGGGGTGTCAATCAACCCGATCATATTCGATCGGGTTGATTTCTTTCCGCCGCTTCACAGAGCCCTCGCCATGCTAATAGCAGGCTTAATGCGGTGGCTCCAAGGGCCTTCACTAAAGGAGAAGGTCGCCACCGCAAAAGATTGGGATTAGCATGATAACAAATGTATATGTTCCACGAATGGTTGGTATTTGTTTTGTTTCAAATAAAATGAGTACAGAATATCACGGGCAGGGAATATTCGAAATACAAAGTTTTTAAAAAATATTTGTAGCGAAAGATTCCACCAAACAGAATTTTTCACCCTTGCACACCCTTATTATCCACACTACAAACATTGTGCAAAGGATGGCTGTGTGCCGATCCATGCACTTAAAGGGTTAATCTAGTCCTATATGTTTATCACCTGATTATAGTCAAACAATAATGCCATAAGAAAATGTTTTGACTCTATTAGAACTTTGTGCCTAATGTAAAGATGCACTCCTGGAACTCTCCCTTTCTGTATCACATAAGCATACGGCCAATGACTGCAGTGTACGCGTGTATGCATGCTTCTCATTAGCTCTACAGCTGCACGCTCATGTGAAGTAACTTTAATTTTGTATAATCCCTTGCATGGTTTAAATGCATATTATTTAAAAACAATGTTCTAATGAAATGCCCTAGATTGTGCCTATAATGTGCTTCCCTGCAGACTCTCTTTAATACGCCAGTGTAACGCCTGGAGGTGGGGGACAATGTATGTGTCCTCGGCATCTGCTGAGCAGTCCTCAATAAACGCTAATGGAAACAATTCCAAAGTTATATAGAGACTCTTTGTAGTTCCCAACTTGAATCCTCTGCATAATAAAATGAAAACATCAAACTGTATGGATGGAATTCTAAAGAAGTGGCATCAAATGCCCTGTTGGGATTAACAGAGCATGTCCGTCTCCCAAGCCCATATGAGAAACAAAAATGTAAGATCATGATGTCATCTAGTTTTCTCACATATGTTTCATTTGATCTGGTACAGATTTAGCAAAAGTTCTATGAAGGCTCTGGTCATAAATATAGTTACTATGGGTGCAGTTGCTTATAAGGCCACGTTACCATAAGTGCAGTCACTAATAGGGTTACATTACTATGGTTGCAGTCGCTAATAGGGTTACGTTACTATGAGTGCAGTCACTAATAGGGTTACGTTACTATGGTTGCAGTCGCTAATAGGGTTACATTACTATGAGTGCAGTTGCTAATAGGTTTACGATATAAGTGCAGTTGCTAATAGGGTTATGTTACAATGAGTGCAGTTGCTAATAGGGTTACCTTACTATGGTTGCAGTCGCTAATAGGGTTACGTTACTATGAGTGCAGTCACTAATAGGGTTACGTTACTATGAGTGCAGTCACTAATAGGGTTACGTTACTATGGTTGCAGTCGCTAATAGGGTTACGTTACTATGGTTGCAGTCGCTAATAGGGTTACGTTACTATGAGTGCAGTTGCTAATTGGTTCACGATATAAGTGCAGTTGCTAATAGGGTTACATTACTATGGTTGCAGTCGCTAATAGGGTTATGTTACTATGAGTGCAGTTGCTAATAGGTTTACGTTATTATACGTGCAGTTGCTAATATGGTTATGTTACTATGGTTGCAGTCGCTAATAGGGTTACGTTACTATGGGTGATTGTCTTTTAATATTATCCTTTCTTTCTAAAAGAGACTGTCTAGTAATCTTAAGGGCACTGTCTATTTCTGATTGAATGAGTCCCCTTGCCATAAAGCTATCACCCATCTCACATAGCCTCTGTTCTGCTATTTTCTTATCTGACACAACACGTCTAACTTGCAGAAACTGGCTCTTAGGTATAGATTTAACCAGAGATGGAGGGTGAGCACTAGTATAAACCATTGCCTAATAACCATATTTCTGAGATTAAAAAAGAGATTGCAACAATATGCTTATAAAAATGGGATTATAGGCAATGATACAGTAAAATATATTTTAGACTCTGAAGATATAACACCTGTACTCTATACTCTCCCGAAAGTGCAAAAAAACTTAAAAGCCCCTCCTGGTCACCCTATTGTGGCTGGGATGGGATAAGTAGTTTCAAAAGTCTCTGTGTACCTGGATAAAGTGTTAAGACCATTTGTAATCTCCAATTCCTATATTAAGGATACAGGAGACTTTCTAGTTAAGTTACAAAATCTGCCATTTGAAAATAATAAGGGTATACTTTTTAGCCTTGATGTGACATCTTTGTATACTTCTATTACACATGAAGCAGGCATCTCTGGTTAAATCTTTACCTAAGAGCCAATTTCTGCGAGTTAGACGTATTGTGTCAGATAAGAAAATAGCAGAACAGAGGCTATGTGAGATGGGTAATCACTTTATGGCAAGGGGGTACCCTGCAGAACTCATTCAGTCAGAAATAGACAGTGCCCTTAAGATTACTAGACAGTCTGTTTTGGAAAGTAAGGATAATATTAAAAGACAATCACTCAGATTAGTTTTTGTCAGCCAATATTCCCTCCTGGAGTAGACAGGTTCAGAAGATTTTATGCCGACATTGGCCTATATTACGTACATGTAATCCTGAAGTACAGGAATTTAAAGATTATCCCATACCCGCCTATGAAAGGGGTAAGAACTTGCAAGATGATTTGATACAAGCTGATATTGGCCCTTCTAAATCTTTAGTCCAAAGTTTTATTGGTGAAAAGAATTTGGGTTATTAAAGGGACACTGAACCCAATTTTTTTATTTCGTAATTCAGGTAGAGCATGCAATTTTAAGCAACTTTCTAATTTACTCCTATTATCAATTTTTCTTCGTTCACTTGCTATCTTTATTTGAAAAAGAAGGCATCTAAGCTTCTTTTTTGGTTCATTACTCTGGACAGCACTTTTTTATTGGTGGATGAATTTATCCACCAATCAGCAAGAACAACCCAGGTTGTTCACCAAAAATGGGCCGGCATCTAAACTTACATTCTTGCATTTTAAATAAAGATACCAAGAGAATGAGAAAAATTTGATAATAGGAGTAAATTAAAAAGTTGCTTAAAATGTCATGCTCTATCTGAATCATGAAAGAAAAAATTTGGGCTCAGTGTCCCTTTAAACTTGACTAAATTGCTCAAACTGTAATAGTTTGGACAGGGAACCTACATTTACGGGTAAAAAATATGGGAATTAAGGACACTATACCTGTAATACTGATTATGCAGATTACTTTATTAAATGTCCCTGTGGCCTGGGGTATGTAGGGGAGACCAACCGTACAGTCCGTGAACGTATTAACCAACATAAGAGCAACATCAGGACAAAAAAAATAGATGCACCAGTGGCATATATTTGTTGGCAGCTGCCAGGAGAGGAGGTGATTGCGCTAAACTCCTCAAAAAAAGAGAGGCGTTCTGGATCTATGAGCTTGGGACCTTGATCCTAGGGGGTATGAATAAAGAGCTTGATAGGTCAATATTTATGTGGATATGGACATTATTTGTTATGATGAATTTATTGTTTTATTGTTTCTTTATAAAAAAATCTTTATTGATGATTTTTTTTTAATATATGAATATATGGTTTGAGAAATGTACAAGTCCACTAGGTGGCAAATATATATATATATGTGTGTATATGGTGTTAAGGTGTATATAGGGGGGTGGGGCTTATATTGGTATTTAAGGTGATGTCATTACAGGTATAATTAGACATGTTTAAGGACATGGGTCCGAAACGTTGTTGATTTTCTGTCTGGCCTAATAAATCTCCTTAAAGATATTGGTGGTGGTGCTGCTATTCTTTCCTTTGGTTCATTTGTTTGGAGCTAGGTACATAACCCCTGTAGGGAGACTAAATAGATACAGAGAGAAGTGCACTCACAGGAACGAACAACTGGCTCAATACCATTGTTAGCCTGTTCTATGGCGATTTACCACCTGGGTGCAGCTTTTTAGCCCAGTAATGCTTTTCACAGAGTAGAACTATCCTGTAGTATATAAGTCTGATCCCGCCTATTATGGTCAGTCCAGCACCGAAATACCAGGCAATTCCTCTCTGAACAAGGAACACAGCAACCCCAGACGATCATTTCGGCCTTCATTGGGCCCATCAGTGAGGTATAGCCATATTCCTCTAAGCACACTGAGCAAGGAGTTCACGTCTGGTTGCCCCTTTTTCCCGTAGGGAGACTAAATACATACAGAGAGAAGTGCACTCACAGGAACGAACAACTGGCTCAATACCATTGATATCCTGTTCTATGACGATTTACCACCTGGGTGCAGCTTTTTAGCCCCTATAGCTAGCACACCAGCTACAACCCTCCCAGGTGCTGGATTCTCTGGTTTTCTATTAGGATCATGTTACTACGGGTTAAGTCGCTAATAGTGTCACATTACAATGAGTACTTTCACTAATACGGTAGCATTACTATGGGTGAAGTTGCTATTAGGGTAACATTATTATGGGTACCGATGCTAATGCTTGATTTGGTTAAAACCATTACTCTAAAGTGTGAAAATGGCTTTTTTGGAGGCCGAAAAAGTTGTATTGTGTTGGTGGTGGTGGTGGTGGGGGGGTCATCTGTGATTACCTCTGTTTCTTTCCTAAGACATGGAGAGTCCACAACGTCATTCCAACTACTAGTGGGATAGTCACTCCTGACCAGCAGGAGGAGGCTAAAGCACCCCAGCAAAGCTGTTAAGTGTCACTTCCCTTACCCATAACCCCAAGTCATTATCTTTGCCTCTGTCAATGGAGGACATGAAGTTGGTGTCTGAAGATTTTTATTCCTTTAATGGGTACTTTTCCATGAAAGCAAGGATTGGGGTTTAGCTGTGTCCACGTCAAACTCTTGAGTAAGAGGATTGGTGGCTTTTAAGCAGTTAGAAAGTGGTGAGGTTGTCTTTGCTTTGTTTTCTATCATGATTGCTACCCTAGTTATAGAAAGCCAGGGTTGGTTACTCTGTTCTTTCTTTTTCTACAGGTCTCTGAAAGGAGTATGTGTCCTTTCACGCCTTGTGAGCTGTCTCCCTGCCCGACAGCTGGATTTGCAGGTAAGCGCTTTTGTCTTCTAGGTATAGGAGACTTGCACTAGGGAAAAGTATTTCTGCATTATTATTTTGGGACATATGTAATCCTTGGTGTAGGATTTTTTTGGGACAGTGTGCAGGCACTTGTGTATGTGTGGAGACTAAGGGGTTAATAGCTTTCCTTACTGTGTTTGGGATGATATCTCTGGGGCTCAGTTTTATATTTACTAAATGGCAGTCTAAGTATTTTATTTTGGAAAATGCCCAAAATAGAATTTAAGATACCTGTACATGTTTACTGTGAGATCTTTGTCTTTCTGCCGGTTTCTGAGGGACTTTAAAAAACATGCGCTTTTTACTCTGCTGCGCAGTTTCTTTTCCTGCCTGTCATGTGACTCCCCGCCCTTCCGTTTGAGGTTCGGAGTGGAGCGGCGTCATTTCAATGTGAGCTATCTTTTGTAACTACTCGTTTGACCGATCTGCAGGGGAGTTTATCGAACATTGGTGAAGGTTCAGGTAGGTCACCTCTGACTGGCTGAGGTGTAGAGGTGCATAAATTGATTTTTCTGTTAGCGTTTTTGCGCTCTGTTAAAACTTTTTCATTTTTAAAGTGACAGTAGTCATTTTCAAGTTGCTTTTTATTCCGTTTCTTTTGGGGATTAATCCAAAGCTATGGACTGTGAACAGGAGTCTGTTTCCCTTAATAAATGTTTACTGTGTTTGGAGGCCCAAATTGTTTTGCCTATGCAATTTTTTTCCTCATGTTTAGCCAGGATGCTTACGTTTAAAGATAAATTACTGCCTTCTGAGCCTAATGTCTCCCAGGATGATGCTGTTCATGATATGCCACAGCTTTCTTCTCAAACGTCCCAGGCCTCTATGGATTCACATACAGTGCCCTGCAGTTCCTCTCAGCCTCCTGGAGGAGTGTATTTGCCAATAGATTTCGCTGCACAGATATCTTCTGCGGTATCTGCACCTTTATCTGCTTTTCCCATGATGGGGAAGCGCAAGAGGAAATCAAAACATTTTTCTGATAGTAAGTTGTCTGTCCCATCTTCTGCTGAGAAGGTTGACCTCCCCCATAAGTCTAATGAGAAGAATACCTCTGTAGCTTCTGAGGGTGAGATCTCAGATTCGGACAGTATAAATCCTTTGACTGATTCTGAAGAAGTAAGCTTCAGATTTAAGCTTGAACACCTTTCTTTACTTCTAAAGGAGGTACTAGCAACTTTGGACGACTGCGACTCTCCGGTCACTGTCAACCCTAAAAAATCTAGTAAGCTTAATAAATACTATGATGTTCCATCTGCCGTGGAAGTATTTCCTGTCCCAGACTGTGTGTCAGAGATCATTTCTCAGGAATGGGATAAGCCAGGAGTTCCCTTTTCCCCTTCTCCCGTTTTTAAGAAGATGTTTCCTGTTGCTGACTCCATTAGGGACTCATGGCACACTGTGCCTAAGGTGGAAGGAGCTATTTCCACTCTGGCCAAGAGAACCATGATTCCTATAGAGGATATCTGTTCCTTTAAAGATCCCATGGATAAAAAGCTGGAATCTTATTTAAAGAAAATGTATGCTCATTAGGGATTAAAATGGCAGCCTGCCGTTTGTATTGCTACGGTAGCAAGCACAGCATCTTATTGGTGCAACGCTTTGTCTGAGCTAATTTTAGAAGAGACTCCAAGATAGGATCAAGGCTATCAATCTGGCTAATTCCTTTATCTCTGATGCCAGCATGCAAGTCATTAGATTATGTCTGGTTTCACTGTTCTAGCACCCAGAGCTATGTGGCTAAAATCTTGGTCAGCTGATGTTACCTCCAAGTCCAAGCTTTTATTGCTACCTTTCAAGGGCAATACCCTAGCTGAGATAATTTCTGGAATTACAGGTGGAAAGGGGTCTTTTATGCTACAGGACAAGAAGAATAGATCTAAGGGACGTCAAAGTTCTAATTTTCGTTCCTTTCGTAACTTCAAGGGTCAACAGTCTCCATCTTCCTCCTCCAAAACAGGGCAGTCCAAGTCCTCTTGGAGACCCAATCAGACTTGGAATAAGGAGAAGTAGTCAAAGAAAGTCAGCATGAATGGTCCGCCCCCGGCCGCTAGTGGATCAAGTGGGGGGCAGACTTTCCTTGTTTCGTCAAGCTTGGATACGCGATGTCTCAGACCCTTGGGTTGTGGGCATAGTATCTCAGGGTTACAAAATAGAATTCAAGACTTGTCCTCCCATTCAATATGTTATTTTAACACATTTTTGTATGTTGTTTAGCCCACGTTGGTAATACTTTTCATAATAAAGTGTTTTTGAGCGAGCCGTTCTGGATATCTTCCTCTTTTGCCTGTCTGTTCTATGGACTGTTCCACTGGGCTCTTACCACACACGTCGAGTCTCTGACCCCCAACCCGGATATGCCTATGCTACAGCATGCAACATTCAGTCGGAGGATAACACAGAGGAGGACACGTAGCTAACTGGTAAGCGCTTAAGTGCTGGTTACCTGGAGGATGGTAATTGTTTCCAGTCTGCAGATGTTTGATGTTTATTGCAAGTGAACTGCGTTTATTTACTCCATACCGGTGATCCACTGTATACTGCTTTTCCAAAGGCTACCGTTGAAGACAAATTTGTCACGGCTAGTAATTGTGACCATGGACACCAGCCTGCTAGGCTGGGGAGCAGTCTTGGACTCGTTAAAGGCTCAGGGCTTTCAGTCGGACAACATCACCTCAGTGGCTTACATCAACCCCTAGGGAGGAACTCGGAGTTCTTTAGCCATGAAGGAGGTGGCTCGGATTATTCAGTGGGCAGAGGCTCACGATTGTCTTCCATCTGCCATCCACATTCCAGGAGTGGACAACTGGGAGGCAGATTTTCTGAGCAGACAGACCTTTCATCCCGGGGAGTGGGCTCTCCATCTGGCAGTGTTCTCCAGGTTAACCCTCAAGTGGGGGGTGCTGGAGTTGGATCTGATGGCGTCTCGTCAGAATGCCAAGCTTCAAAGGTACGGTTAAAGGTCAATAGATCCTCAGGTCGCCTTGATAGATGCTCTGGTGGTTCCTTGGGATTTCAGGCTAGCATACCTGTTTCATCTGTTTGCTCTCCTTCCACAAGTCATTGCTTGTATCAAACAGGAGAGAGCGTCTGTAATTCTGATAGCTCCTGCATGGCCTCACAGGGTCTGGTTTGCAGACCTGGTGAGGATGTCTTCTCTTCCAATGTGGAGGTTACCTCTGAGGAAAGACCTTCTAACTCAGAGTCCTTTCCTTCATCCAAATCTGGTTTCTCTGAAGCTGACTGCATGGAGTCAGTCATTGATACTATGCTTTAGGCTTGCAAACCAGTTACCTTTATTGGTGTGAATCGAAGGGCTTCTCTTGGAGTAGGGTCAGGATTCCTAGAATTTTTTCTTTTCTCCAGGAAGGTGTGGTAAAGCGCTTGTCAGTCAGTTCTCTGAAAGGTCAGCTTTCTGCACTGACTATTTTTTTACACAAGCGTCTGGTGGATGTGCCAGATGTTCAATCTTTTTGTCAGGCCCTGGTCAGAATCAGGCCTGTGTTTGAACCTTGTGCTTAAGGTTTTGCAACTGGCTCAGTTTGAGCCAATGCATTCTATAGATATTAAGTTGTTATCTTGGAAAGTTTTTTTTTTATTGCTATTTTCTCTGCTCTCAGAGTTTCTGAGCTCTCGGCTCTGCAGTGTGATTTGTCTTACCTTATATTTCATGTGGATAAGGCGGTTCTTCGTACTAAGTTAGGATTTCTGCCTAAAGTGGTTTCGAATCGAAACATTAATCAGGAAATTGTTGTTCCTTCTCTTTGTCCTAATCCTTCTTCTCATAAAGAACATCTTTTACATAACTTAGATGTTATGCCCGCTCTTAAATTTTACCTACAGGCTGCTAAAGATTTTTGCCAATCTTCTGCCCTTTTTGTTTGTTTCACTGGAAAGCGGAAGGGTCAGAAGGCCTCTTCTACTTCTCTTTCCCTCTGGTTGAGAAGTATGATTCATTTTGCTTATGAGACTGCTGGATAGCAGCCTCCTGAGAGAATTACGGCTCATTCTACTAGGACTGTCTCCTCTTCCTGGGCTTTCAAAAATAAAGCTTCTGTGGAACAGATTTGCAAGGTGGCTACATGGTCCTCTCTGCATACTTTTTCTAAATATTACAAATTTGATACTTTTGCCTCGGCTGATGTTTCCTTTGGGAGAAAGGTTTTTCAAGTAGTGGTGCCTTCTGTATAGACCTGCTGTCTTATTCTCCCTCCCTGTTCATTCCATGTCATCTAGCTTGGGTATTGGTTCCCACTAGTAATTGGAATGACGTTGTGGACTCTCCATGCTTTAGGAAAGAAAACAAAATGTATGCTTACCTGATAAATTTCTTTCTTTCTGGACATGGAGAGTCCACAACCCCACCCTTAATTAAGACAGTATGTTTTTGTTAAACCCCAGGCACCTCTACACCTTTGTCTTATCTTCTTTTTCCATTTCCCTTCACCGAATGACTGGGGGTTATGGGTAAGGTAGTGACACTTAACAGCTTTACTGGGGAGCTCTTTGCCTCCTCCTGCTGGCCAGGAGTGAATATCCCACTATTAATTGGAATGACGTTGTGGACTCTCCATGTCCGGAAAGAAAGAAATTTATCAGGTAAGCATAAATTTTGTTTTTTCCCCACCATGACTTCGCCCAGGCCCTCCCCACTTCCACCAATGACACATCCGGTTCTGTTCATGACTCACCCAGTTCTGCCCCTCCCGTTGCGTCCCGCCCTTAAAATGCCTGTGGGCCTCCCAAAGTGCCCTTCCTTGATGTGTACTGTTATGGGGACTGACAGATGTGAGGCAGGGTGAGGGATCTGTTCTTTGATGTGTGTTATGGGCGCCGACAGAGAGTCTGTAGTGCCAGGAGCCTAATCTGTTATCTGGTATATGCTATGGGGCTTGCAGAGGGGTTCAGGGCCAGGGTTCTATGAACTGTTATCTAATGTGTGTTATTGAGGCTAATAGGCCAAGGGGTCTGCTCTGTTATTTATGTGTGTTATGGGGCTGATAGAAATTATGCAGGTCCAGGTGTTTGATCTATTATCTTATGTGTGTTATGGGGACTGACAGAGGGGCAGCAGGGACAGAAGTCTGATGTGATATTTTATGTGTGTTATGTGGGCTAACATAGGGGCTGCAGTGCCAGGAGTCTAATATAATGTCTGTTACGGGGATAACACATTGGCTGCAGGGCCAGGGGTTTGATTTTATATGTGTCATGGGGGCTGACAGGCTGCAGGGCCTGGGGTCTGAAACGATTAATGTTTGGAGGCTGACATGCTGCAGGGGGGGGGGGGCAGATATCTGTTGTGAGGTCACATGGGGTATGGGGCTGCAGGACCAGGGATTTTGATCTGAGGATTGATATGGGTTTGAAGCTAACAGGTTGTACAGATCATTAGTTAGTCATCTTGAATTTTGTGGGCAGTTCTGGAGACCATTTTTAAAGAGGATATAAAAACAAAAACAAGAAACCATCCTAACACATAAAGCATACAAAGGAAGACTATAAATGTGTATAGTTTAGAGGAGACAAAGGGTTACAATTTTAAATTAGAGGGTAGCAGATTCAGGAGAAATTTGAGGAAGCATTTTTTTTTACAGAAAGGGTGGTGGGTTCATGGAATAAACTTCCTATTGAGGTGGTAAACACAAAAACTGTAAAAGAATTTAAAAATACCTGGGACACACATACAGCACATAAGGCTATCCTAAGAAATAAGTAGGTTTACACTGCACAAAATTAATGTGCCTTTTGGTTCTTATCTACCATCAAATTCTATGAGTATGAGACTAACAGACGGGCTTCACAGGAAGGTGACTGAGATCTGTGTGTTAGATTTGGATATGGCGGATGAGAGAGGTTCTGCAGTCTCAGGGCTCTGATCTGAGGTCTGATATGGGTTATGGATACTGACAGAGGGATCACAGGGTCAGTGATCTAATCCTATGTTCATTCTTTATTATTTATTATTATTGCTGTTATTATTGGTAATGAAATGTTGATACAGAACTCATAAAAGGTTGCTGACCCCTGGCATAATAAATGACTGCATATCTACTGGCCAAGCATCCGTTTGTGTAGTCAGATTAAACACAGTAGTGAAGGGTGAGACATAAGGGTATTGGATTAATAGATCATTCTTGATTTGATTTGATTTGAGTCAATATTACAACCATCTGTCACCAAGATAATCCTTGTATATTTCCGTCCATTACACACTCCCCCTAAGGGCAATATCCTTCCCCCTACAATGCGATAAGCAGCTAGGATATATCTTACTTCATTTAGGAACCTGTTTATAATTCAGCCTCATGTGTGAATCTGAGATCTGTGTGGTTCCTGAGATGAGCTGCAAAATAACATCTGGGAACAATCGTGTAATTGGCTTCGATACAAATATTGTGCAGGAACAGAGAAAAATGTGCGACATAAAGAGACAAGTCAGGATAGTGCAGATTCGGCGCCTCATTAGCAGATGTGTCGGTGTGCAGATGCATAGTGTTACATATGGTTTTGTGAAGTGATGTATGCACACGCCTGTTACAGATGCCTAGTGTACGTAACTATTAACACATTGATTAAAGGTGTGCAATACTCTAGGAAGCATTCCCTAACAAACTAATTCACACTCAGCTAGATTACGAGTTATGCACACTATAGGGAAATTAACAAACACAAGAAAAGTTGCGCTATTTACCCACTATAGCGCAGCCATTACAAGATTTTCAAAACCCGGGTTGTGTGTGCGATATGGTGCTTTTTTTCTTAAACGGGAAGAGTCCACAGCTGAATTAATTAACGCCTAGATTTAGAGTTTTGCGTTAGCCGTCAAAACCAGCGTTAGGGGGTCCTAATGCTGGTTTTGTCCTACCGTTGGTATTTAGAGTCTTGTAGGTAAGGGTCTAACGCTCACTTTCCAGCTGCGACTTTTCCATACCGCAGATCCCCTACGCCAATTGCGTATCCTATCTTTTCAATGGGATCTTTCTAACGCTGGTATTTAGAGTCTTGGCTGAAGTGAGCGTTAGAAATCTAACGACAAGACTCCAGCCGCAGAGAAAAGCCAGGAGTTAAGAGCTTTCTGGGCTAACGCCGGTTCATAAAGCTCTTAACTACTGTGCTCTAAAGTACAATAACACCCATAAACTACCTATGTACCCCTAAACCGAGGCCCCCCCACATCGCCGCCACTCTATTAAATTTTTTTAACCCCTAATCTTCCGACCGTACACCGCCGCCACCTACATTATCCCTATGTACCCCTAATCTGCTGCCCCTAACACCGCCGACACCTACATAATATTTATTAACCCCTAATCTGCCCCCCCCCAACGTTGCCGCTACCTACCTACAATTATTAACCCCCAATCTGCCGACCGGACCTCGCCGCTACTCTAATAAATGTATTAACCCCTAAAGCTAAGTCTAACCCTAACCCTAACACCCCCCCTAAGTTAAATATAATTTTTATCTAACAAAATAAAATAAATCTTATTAAATAAATTATTCCTATTTAAAGCTAAATACTTACCTGTAAAATAAACCCTAATATAGCTACAATATAAATAATAATTATATTGTAGCTATTTTAGGATTAATATTTATTTTACAGGCAACTTTGTATTTATTTTAACCAGGTACAATAGCTATTAAATAGTTAATAACTATTTAATAGCTACCTAGTTAAAATAATTACAAAAGTACCTGTAAAATAAATCCTAACCTAAGTTACAATTAAACCTAACACTACACTATCAATAAATTAATTAAATAAACTACCTACAATTATCTACAATTAAACCTAACACTACACTATCAATAAATAAATTAAATACAAATACCTACAAATAAATACAAATAAATACACTAACTAAAGTACAAAAAATAAAAAAAGAACTAAGTTACAAAAAATAAAAAAAGAACTAAGTTACAAAAAATAAAAAAATAATTTACAAACATTATAAAAAATATTACAACAATTTTAAGCTAATTACACCTACTCTAAGCCCCCTAATAAAATAACAAAGCCCCACAAAATAAAAAAATGCCCTACCCTTTTCTAAAATAAAAATTTAAAAGCTCTTTTACCTTACCAGCCCTTAAAAGGGCCTTTTGCGGGGCATGCCCCAAAGAATTCTGCTCTTTTGCCTGTAAAAAAAAACATACAATACCCCCCCAACATTACAACCCACCACCCACATACCCCTAATCTAACCCAAACCCCCCTTAAATAAACCTAACACTAAGCCCCTGAAGATCTCCCTACCTTGTCTTCACCACGCCGGGTATCACCGATCCGTCCAGAAGAGGGTCCGAAGTCTTCATCCAATCCGGGCGATGTCTTCATCCAAGCAAGGGCTGAAGAGGTCCATCATCCGGCTGAAGTCTTCATCCAAGCGGGGGCTGAAGAGGTCCATCCTCTGGCTGAAGTCTTCTATCAAGCGGCATCTTCAATCTTCTTTCTTCCGGATCCATCTTCATCCCGCCGACGCGGAACATCCTTCTTCCCCGACGGACTAACGAGGAAGGAAGGTTCCTTTAAGGGACATCATCCAAGATGGCGTCCCTTCAATTCCGATTGGCTGATAGGATTCTATCAGCCAATCGGAATTAAGGTAGGAAAAATCTGATTGGCTGATGGAATAAGCCAATCAGATTGAAGTTCAATCCTATCAGCCAATCGGAATTGAAGGGACGCCATCTTGGATGACGTCCCATAAAGGAACCTTCATTCGTCGTTAGTCCGTCGGGGAAGAAGGATGTTCCGCGTCGGCAGGATGAAAATGGATCCGGAAGAAAGAAGATTGAAGATGCCGCTTGATAGAAGACTTCAGCCGGATGATGGACCTCTTCAGCCCCCGCTTGGATGAAGACTTCACCCGGATGATGGACCTCTTCAGCCCCCGCTTGGATGAAGACTTCAGCCGGATGATGGACCTCTTCAGCCCCCGCTTGGATGAAGACATCGCCTGGATTGGAGGAAGACTTCGGACCCTCTTTTGGACGGATCGGTGATACCCGGCGTGGTGAAGACAAGGTAGGGAGATCTTCAGGGGCTTAGTGTTAGGTTTATTTAAGGGGGGTTTGGGTTAGATTAGGGGTATGTGGGTGGTGGGATGTAATGTTGGGGGGGGTATTGTATGTTTTTTTACAGGCAAAAGAGCAGAATTCTTTGGGGCATGCCCCGCAAAAGGCCCTTTTAAGGGCTGGTAAGGTAAAAGAGCTTTTCAATTTTTATTTTAGAATAGGGTAGGGCATTTTTTTATTTTGGGGGGCTTTGTTATTTTATTAGGGGGCTTAGAGTAGGTGTAATTAGCTTAAAATTGTTGTAATATTTTTATAATGTTTGTAAATTATTTTTTTATTCTTTGTAACTTAGTTATTTTTTTATTTTTTGTAACTTAGTTCTTTTTTTATTTTTTGTACTTTAGTTAGTGTATTTATTTGTATTTATTTGTAGGTATTTGTATTTAATTTATTTATTGATAGTGTAGTGTTAGGTTTAATTGTAGATAATTGTAGGTAGTTTAATTAATTTATTGATAGTGTAGTGTTAGGTTTAATTGTAACTTAGGTTAGGATTTATTTTACAGGTACTTTTGTAATTATTTTAACTAGGTAGCTATTAAATAGTCATTAACTATTTAATAGCTATTGTACCTGGTTAAAATAAATACAAAGTTGCCTGTAAAATAAATATTAATCCTAAAATAGCTACAATATAATTATTATTTATATTGTAGCTATATTAGGGTTTATTTTACAGGTAAGTATTTAGCTTTAAATAGGAATAATTTATTTAATAAGATTTATTTTATTTTGTTAGATAAAAATTATATTTAACTTAGGGGGGTGTTAGGGTTAGGGTTAGACTTAGCTTTAGGGGTTAATACATTTATTAGAGTAGCGGTGAGGTCTGGTCGGCAGATTAGGGGTTAATAATTGTAGGTTGGGGGGCAGATTAGGGGGTAATAAATATAATATAGGGGTCGGCGGGGGTTAGGGGCAGCAGATTAGGGGTTCATAGGGATAACGTAGGTTGTGGCGGTGTACGGAGCGGCAGATTAGGGGTTAATAAAAATATGCAGGGGTCAGCGATAGCGGGGGCGGCAGATTAGGGGTTAATAAGTGTAAGGTTAGGGGTGTTTAGACTCGGGGTACATGTTAGGGTGTTAGGTGCAGACTTAGGAAGTGTTTCCCCATAGGAAACAATGGGGCTGCGTTAGGAGCTGAACGCTGCTTTTTTGAAGGTGTTAGGTTTTTTTTCAGCTCAAATTGCCCCATTGTTTCCTATGGGGGAATCGTGCATGAGCACGTTTTTGAAGCTGGCCGCGTCCGTAAGCACCGCTGGTATTGAAAGTTGCAGTGGCGGTAAATATGCCTGTACGCTCCCTTTGTGGAGCCTAACGCAGCCCTTCTGTGAACTCTAAATACCAGCGGTATTTAAAAGGTGCGGGGGGAAAAAAGCACGCGTAGCTAACGCACCCCTTTGGCCGCAGAACTCTAAATCTAGCCGTAATTTTGGGAAATACAGAATCTGGTCACCAGGAGAAGGCAAATACACCCCAGCCAAAGGCTTAAATACCTCCCCCACTTCCCACATCCCCCAGTCATTCTTTGCCTTTCGTCACAGGAGGTTGGCAGAGAAGTGTCAGAAGTTCAAGATAGTCTCTTATGGAGGGTAGTACTCTTCGTAATGGGACTGGAGTTTTAAGTAATCCTGTCAGCCACTCAGTGAGAATATTTAAGGTGTAGGTGTCTGAGTAGTAAAGAAATATAGTAAAACTTGGAAAAGTGTTTGATATCCAATAGTCTAGATAAAAATTAAGACCAAATTATATCATGGATAATAAATACAAGTGGCGTAGTAGATGTGGTTTAAAGGGATAGTGTGTGTCTCCTAACTCAAATAAAGTAATAGGTGAGGACGAGTGCCTCTAACAATAATATCACAATGTTACATAATATTAAACAATTTCAAAACTAGATGGATACAAATGTGGGTAATAATATACCGTCTCTGGATACAATAAAAATCACAAGTAACAATGCAGATACACGGCTAGTGAGAAAAGAGTATATCCACGGTTCCCAAATGGGTAAAACAGACTGGTCTTTCTAGTATTCACTGGAGGGTTATAACAGAATAACCTTGGAGTATATAGAGTGGCTTACATGGTCTCCCTTGCTTGTATCTGTAGAGACTTAGAGGGGTTCTTGTTATAGTGCTTGCCTGTGACCAGTACTGGTAAATATCCTCTCAAATTTTGTAATCCCGCAAAGTTACTAGCTTGGCGAATCTGTTGTATTACTTATGGAGCCTTGGCATATATTGAGCTAGATATTTATACTTCTGTTTTTTTGGGGAGACGTCCCCATTTTATAATGAACTTTTAATAGATACTTATCTTTTGCTTCTTAATACAGATTTATGCATGTTTCATTAACCATTTTAACACGTGTATCAAATTGCTGATTAAATTGTCTTTTAAATTGTATCCTTCAGTACTCTATTGCTCTTTTTGAGCGCTTCTTATCGTAGATTTTGTCTTTGGTTTTTGATCATTTTTATTAATCCTAGGGAAGGGTTATTTTGGTAAGGAGCTTTTAGAGAACATTACTCTGCGCCCTGTTTTTTCCGTTTTTTAATTTTTAGCCTCTCAGTGAGAGCATAGAGGAAAGTTAGAGTCCGGAGATGCAGGGAGAGTTTTCCTGCGAACCCATCCCGACTCATATTAACAGCTCCTTGGTAATCAGCGTTGACGAGTTTCGCTGCCTGCCTTTATTCACTCAAGTCCATATCAGAAGCGAGGCTACTATCTGTCACACTTGAAGGGCCGTGTTCCTGTTCCTTGGCATAGATTCCGGTAAGATCGTTTAATTTTATTTCACTATGTGAATGCAATGTTAACGAAACAAGGTAGGGTCCCAGTAGGATTTCTTTTATCTTAATAAGGAATCATGGGTTAATATCTCCCGAGGGGGGTTATTGAACAGGGGAAACTTTAATCTTTGTTATGTGGTTCTATCTGCTAATGTGTAGCGATACCTAGGCTCACTGCTTTTTCTGAACATAACGGCCTTATTTTAATGACGCAATCTTTCGAGATTGCGCACCCTTTTGGTGACTGGCATGGTGCACCTCCTGATAGGTGTGGTTACGTTGTTTCTCACTTCCGTATGCTGACTGTGTGCGACAGAGAGAGTCTGGCTTGTGAGTTGTCTGGTTCACAGAGGGGTGGTGAGTGCCCCAGCCATTGGGGGTGTAAAGAGGGTGCCAGTTAGTTTTTGTCATTTTTGTAATCCCAAGATTATGGAGGATTCTGATACATTAGACACGGATGTCTCCGATACGGAGAATGCATCTAGTGATGAATATGAAATGGCCAGGGTAATCAATGCCCATCAGTTATGTTCTGATTGCCGCTCTAGAATACTCTCTTCTCCCAAATCAGGGAGCTTAAAATGCGTTGAGCCATCCGCCTCTGTGGTTTCCATGTCCCGTGAGGCGCATGCCCCAGACCCTTTCTCGGCTACGCAAGCAGGTGTCCCTATGGCCTTTATTCCTTCTCCGGAGGGTGGCTTGTTTCCTTCATAGGTTACGGCACGGTTTCCGCATTGCCATTTCTGTGGCACTGACTCATTTATATCTCCAAAGTGAAATATTACTAAGATACTGTCTGTGTTCTGGTCCGTCAGGCCTTGTATTGCCTTATTCAGTTCTGCCTTC
Source organism: Bombina bombina (assembly GCF_027579735.1). Taxonomy (NCBI): domain Eukaryota; kingdom Metazoa; phylum Chordata; class Amphibia; order Anura; family Bombinatoridae; genus Bombina; species Bombina bombina. The sequence goes on from NC_069510.1 coordinate 93,404,170, forward strand.
TGGGGAAACGTTGGCCTCTGAGGCTTCAGGGGCCCCAACCTCGGGGCCAGGGTCTTTCGTTGATCTGGCGAGGGATGATTTTGCCTTCCGTTATAGGCTGGCACATCTTCGTGTTCTTTTAAGACAATGTTGGAGGATCCCAGTCCTAGTGGGCCGAGGGATTCGAGGCCTTAGATGCTGGATGGCAAATTGGATATGACGTTTGGGGATGAAGCCAATCTCCTTAACGTGTCCGTTTATTTTTTCTTTATGTTTCGGTTCCAGTTCTGAGCTTGGGTGAATGGGGCCTCTGATCAGCTGGTCCTGTTGGTGTACTCATTCACCTTGGGCGTTCACCCGTTGGGTGCTGCCTTCCTTTTATTTTTTATCCAGATAGATGTGCTTAATTTTTTTTTCTTAAACCCGTGTCTGTTAGATTTTTTAAGAACGTTCTTCTCTGGAACCGATACTTGTGATTTTGTGGTCGCATGGGCACTTCCTCGGAAGTTGCACACTTTTTGAATAATAGAATTATGTTTTCTAGTTCATTTATCGATCCTTCAAGTCGAATTTTCTTGGACCTTGGGCAGTTCTGGAGTATCCTTATACCAGGCAGGTACTGGTCGGACGCCTTTCTACTGTTACCTGGGTTCATTTCACCCTTGTGGTGCTGATTTAATCCTGTTGGATTCTGAATGTTACTATGGACTCCAGACTCTGAGTATGAGGCCTACTGTTTAGATACAACCCGCTACAGCTATTTGCACCTTGAATGTGTGATAGCAGGCTTTAAAATGCCTTTTCGGGAGGGGGGGAGGGTTCAAGATGGTTGAGACACCTTTCTTACCTGGAAGCTGGTCATTGAGAGTTCCTGTTCAGGTGGTTTGGTGTTCTCTTGGAGAGCTCTTTACTAACTGCTGTCTTTGCTTGCCTAGCCTGCAGGTTTTGATCTGATACGAGGGAACTCATGTTTTTCTGGAGTACCTTATGGTATGGTACTGGGTCAGGGATTTGTGGGTGTCCCTCGAGTGCTTTTTGGGACATGTTTTCCTGGTATATGGATCTCTTTTTTTATTAGTTCCTTGTGTTTTTAGGGAGTTCGTCTCCCTGGGCGCTACTATCGTAAGACAACCATGGGTTGTTCTATGTTTGTTGAGCCGTGTGGAGTGATCCTTTGGATTTCTCCTGGGAATTTGATCTCCCTTTTGGGGGCAGAAAGGGTCCTTGTCTTTCGGCCGGGTACCTTCATGGGAGTCGTGAACCACGGGGCTGACTCCTCGGAGGCTGTTTGTGCTCGACGGATTCTGGGACTGAGTGGTCTCTAGCACGGTATTGCTGGCGGTGTAACTAATGTGCAGTTACCTGTGCTTCGGGTTTTCATCTGTGTCGTCTATATTTTTATAGGGTGTCGTGTAATTTCAGGTTGTGGTGCCTTTCAAAGGGGCTGCCTTTTGTACCCACCCGTTGTTTGAATTCAGTGTCCTCTAGCTTGGGTATTGTTTTCCCAAAAGTAATGAATGCAGCTGTGGACTCTTCCCGTTTAAGAAGAAAAACATAAATTATGCTTACCTGATAATTTTCTTTTCTTCTGACGGAAAGGGTCCACAGCTCCCGCCCATGTTTTTATCTATGAGGCGGCTGTATTTTTTTTTCTTCTGACACCTTTTTTTCATCCTGATATTTCTCCTACTGTTCCTTGTTCCCTTGGCAGAATGACTGGGGGATGAGGGAAGTGGGGGAGGTATCTAAGCCTTTGGCTGGGGTGTCTTTGCCTCCTCCTGGTGGCCAGGTTCTTTATTTCCCAAAAGTAATGAATGCAGCTGTGGAGTCTTCCCGTCAGAAGAAAAGAAAATTATCAGGTAAGCATCATTTGTTTTTAAGCTCCATACCGCACCAAAAACAAACGCTGTTTTGATGTGCTCGTGCACGCTTTCCCATAGACATCAATGGGGAGAAGATGTCTAAATAAGTCTAACACCTGCAATCGCGGAAAGAAAAGCTCCGTAACGCAGCCCTATTGAAGTCTATGGGTAGAAAAAAGTAACGTTTAAACCGAACACCCTAACATAAACCCTAAATCTAAACACCCCTAATCTGCCCTCCACCGACATCGCCGCCACCTACATAATGTTATTAACCCCTAATCTGACACCCCCGATATTGCCACCACCTAAATAAAACTATTAACCCCAAATCTGCTGCTCCCGATATCGCCGTCACTATACTAGTTATTAACCCCTATTCCCCTGCACCCCAACATCGCCCACACTATAATAAATCTATTAACCCCTATTCCGCCACAACTAAATAAAGCTATTAACCCCTAAATCTCTGGCCTCCCACATCACTAGCACTAAATAAATCTATTAACCCCTAAACCGTCAGCCCCCCATATCTCAAAAATCTAAATTAAACTATTAACACCTACACCTAACCATATCACCCCCTAACTTTAACATAATTAAAATAGAGCTAAATTAAAGTTACAATTATTAACTAAATAATACTAGGTTTTATTTTTATTTCACGGGTAAGTTTGTATTTATTTTAACTAGGTAGACTAGTTAATAAATAGTTATTAACTATTTACTAGCTACATGTGAAAATGTCCCTTGAGGCGCCTATCAAAGATGGCAGAGGGTAAAAGATAGATGTGGCAGGCTAATCTGGACTGCAGGATGTTTCGGTGCTTGGACCGAATGTGTGAGTACTGGATGAAAACTCAGGTGTCAGATGTACAGGGGAAGGATTAATATTCCCGGTCCTGGGTGCAATAATATCCGATATATAATACAATGTATGAAATATATTTAATAAGGACGATAAAAAATAGTTCATAAAAACACACTAAACTTTAAAAGCATAAATACATACAATTACAAAAATAAGCAAATACAAAATTTATATATATCATGGATCCATGATAAACATTAGCTATAAAAAATGAATTAAGTATTAAAAACAATATTACAATGGTACCGCACTGACTAAGTCGTTATAAATAAATAAATGAAATGACTTGAGTAAATGAAATTGGCAAGGATGTCCTTAAGGTATAGCCAATCTTGTGCAGAGGCTATGAAATGAAATCGAGTGCTAGAGTCCTGCGTATGAATGACACAAAGATAGGTGTCCAAATAAATTGTGTAAAAATAAAATAAAGATGGAGTCCAGACTGTGTAAAAATCCTGTAGTGAAGAAAATCCTGTGTTGAAAAATCCTGTGTATAAAATCCTGTGTAAAAAATCCTATGTCAAAGGTGTGTTCAAAAATAATACAATGTTTCACCTGAAAAAATACTACAATGTATCACCTGAAAAAATAATATGTGTTTGTCCAAAACACTGGGTGTTTAAAAATAAGTGATAGAAAATGTGACAGTTCCGAAAATAATTTTGTGACAATTCCAAAAAAAATTTTGTGACAGTTTCAATAAAAAATATTTGTAGTGTTCCAAGAGAATATGTGTAAATCAAAAATAGCGTAGAAGATATGTGACTGTGTATCAGCAAAGTGGTGCTGGCGGGGGAGGACTCCTAAAATCCTCTAAGAATGAATTCCTAAAAGACGATTTCCAACCTAGAAGGAAAACAAAAACAACATAGTGCAATAATGTTTTTAGCATTAATATGGAAATAGGCTTACCAATCGGTCAACGCGTTTCGGCCCTGGAGCAGGCCTTTATCAAAAAAATACAAATGTTTCCTATTCTAATACCCTTTTTAAAAAAAAATAAAATAATAAAGCTAGAATAAACTACCAATGGCCCTTAAAAGTGCCTTTTTGGGGGCATTGCCCTAAAGATAACATTTTTTTTGCTACAAAAGAAAACAAACACCCCCTAACAGTATACAAACCCCTACCCCCCAAACTACCAAGAGGCCTTAAAAGGGCCTTTTGGGGGCCCTTAAGAGGGCCTTTTGTAGGGCATTGTCCTAACGTTATCAGCTCTTTTGCTACAAAAAACAAACACCCCCTAACAGTATACAACCCCCCACCCCCAAACCCACAAAATAAAAAAAAAAGTAAAACCTAATCTACCCATTGCCCTGAAACTGTAATTTTAATCTAAAGTTAGGGGGGCGTTAGGTTTAGGGGTTACTAGTTTAATTTAGTTTATTGCGATGTGGGGGGCTTTCGGTTTAGAGGTTAATAGTTTACTTTAGTATATATCATTGTGGGGGGCTTGCAGTTTAGGGGTTAATAGGTTTATTATAGTGGCGGCAACGTAGGGCTTAATAACTTTAGTATAGGGGGGGCGATGTGGGCAGACGGCAGATTAGGAGTTAATTATATTTAAATAGTGTTTGCGATGCGGGAGGGCGGTGGTTTAGGGGTTAATATGTTTATTATAGTGGTGACGATGTCAGGGATCGGCGGAATAGGGATTAATATTTTTTTAAAGTGGTGGCGATATCGGGAGCGGCAGATTAGGGGTTAATAAATTTAATATAGTGTTTGCGATGTGGGAGGGCCTCGGTTTAGGTGTTAATAGGTAGTTTATGGGTGTTTAGTGTACTTTGTAGCAGTTTAGTTATGAGATTTGTAGCGTAAAACTCATAACTACTGCTTTTAGATGGCGTTACGGATCTTGTCGTTTTCGGCTGTAACGCAGGTTTTTTTAGCCTCACTGCAAAACTCATAATGGCAACACTATGGGAATCCAATGAAAAAACATAATTTTTACGAGTGCGGTACTGACGTTGCGTTACAGGCTAAAAGGCTTGCGGTACAAGACTTGTAATGGTTGCAGTGCTGTTTTAATGCTGAAAATGCCATATTTTCAGCGTTAAAAGACGAACGCACAACTCGTAATTTAGCTGACTGTTAGAGAGTGTTGGTCCCTTTGTAAGTACATTTAAGGCTGGATCTAGAACTAAGATTTTGAGGGGGCAAGGAGGTTGGTTAATAAGTTGGGGAGGCCCATATGTGGGGTTTTGTGTGTTCCCTGAGTAGAGCTAGGGTGGGCAGGTCCACTGGCATTTTGTTGATGGGTATGCTGTAGGGGTGGGCATTCTGGTTGGAGTGGCTGGATGGTTTGGGGGTGTGGGTTGTGGCTAGATGGCAAGAGACAACATTAGGGAGAGGCAGTTTCTTCCTTGCCCCAAGCCTTAGCACAACTGGGGTGCAACTAAAAGACTAGGGTTCTTTAGCACCTCTGTATAACTGGCATTTTTTTATACTGAATGCACCAAATGCTGATAGATGATAGTGATAGATCTAAAGCCACTTTGCAAGAAACACCCCTATATATAATGCTTAGTGGTATCAATATACTTTACTCTACTCTAGTCTATTAATATACTTTTAAATAGTCCCAATTTGAGGAAAGATCTACTATATTGGGAGCATGACACTAAATTAGCTGAACATCCAGGAGTTGAGAAGACCCTCAAATGCCTTCAAGAATTTGTTTGATGGCCATCTCTCTCCCAAGACACTAGAGACTATTTTAAAGCTTATCAGCTATGTGCAGTTAACAAGTTCCCCTGCCAACTTTCAAATATGTACTTAGAACCGCTGCCAGTTCCAAAACAACCTTGAACTTACTTTAGCATGGACTTTATTACTCATCTCTCCAATTCTAAAAATCACACTAAAAATTGGTTTACAATTGACAGGTTTTCTAAGATGTCACACTATACTCCTCTCCAGCTTACCCTACAGCTCAAAGATTAGCTACACTATTTCACCAAATTCTCGTTTTCATGGCCTACCTCTCAACATAGTGTCCAACAGGGGCACACAATTTGTCTGCAGATTCTAGAAGGCGGTATGTCAAAATCTTACGTTTATCATTGTCTTATCCACAGCCATTCTAAATCAAGATCTTGAAGTGTATCTTCAAAACTACATCTCATCAATGTAAGGCAACTGGTGTGATATTTTGCTTTTGGCGGAATTCACCCATAATTCCTTGTACCATACAGCAAATCAGACGTCAACTTTTCAAGCAGCCGTTGGTTATCAACCCAGAATTTTCCATCTTGAAAGTCCTACTTCCAATGTTCCTGCTGCCAACAAAAGAACTACTACATTATAACGCCACTGGAATTATATGTATCAGCTAATTCTCCGAACCTCTGAAAGATACCAATTACTAGCCAACAGAAAACATCAGATAGATCCTTCCTATTGTCCTGTTGATTTAGTCTGGCTTTCCACCAAACATCTTCACCTGAAATAATCCTCAGCTATAATGGGTCCCCTATTTGTGTGTCCTTTCTGTATTCTTTGTTGGGTAAATCCCATAGCCTGTCATCTAGTCATTCCAGCTTCCCTACGCTTCTATCGTGTGTTTCGTGTCTCCTTGTTGAAGTTTGCAATCAGTAACGGATTCAGTAAAAGTCCTACACCCAGCACCTATTGTAATTGATGGACTGACTAAGTAACCCCCAGAGGGGTTAGTTGAGGAGGGGGCTCTGTCAGTGTAGCAGTCGCACTTAGCGCTTGTCGGTAGCACATTTTCTCCTCTGTGCTCGCCGGACTTCTATTGCCAGCCATTAACGTGTGTCGGCCTATGCGCAAACGCAAATCACGGCTTACTATTCTCACATCCATTTCTGGCGACACTTATTATTTGTGAGTGCGCTATTTAAGGCCACTATATGGTCTACCACACATAATGGAGGCACAGGATACGGTCGCTCTTACTTTCTATGGGAGCCATTATGATAGAATAGTCATTGCTATAACTTATGTATTGCCCAACTTTTGAGTGGTTTGATTGCTATGGCTGTTGACCTACAATTGATAGCAACAGTTTTGGAAAATTGTTGTACAACTGACACTGTCAATATCAGGTTGAATAGCAGCCAATGTTTGTCTGGGAAGTGAAGCTTTAACTACACATACATACTCTCATTTGGCTTAGTGCTTTGGGCAAAACTGTACTTTCTTTCTACCGGAACACTCTTGATCAAAAAGATGGAAATCACCATATTTTACAGAGAAAATGATCTACTCAGACAAGTAGGTAATTTGTTTGTTTTCTGTTATATCATTTCTGAGATCTCCCATTCTGCAGAAACAGATAGGCAAGAGAGAGCTGTCCTATACTTTATAATTCATTGACTTAAAGCTGAGACCCTATAGCAAGTAATTTAATTTTTTGTTCTATGGACCCCTCTGATAACCCGTTTAAGCCTTTCTCAAAATAATTTTAATTAAGATGACCACACACTCACAATCTCACACACTAACAATCTCACACCCTCACACATTCACAATCTCACACCCTCACAATCTCACACACTCACAATCTCACACACACACACAATCTCATACCCTCACACACTCAAAATCTCACACATTCACAATCTCACACACACAATCTCACACACTCAAAATCTCACACCCTCACAATCTCACACACACACACACACAAATACACGTACACTCTAATATACAAACACTCACACAAATATGCACAAACACACACAAACATATACACAGACTACTAACTATTATATTCCAAACTACAAAGTGATCAAGAGCATCAAGGTCAAGTTTTGTAGGTCAGCTTCTAATCTTCTTGCTTGTTATCTGGTCTGTCGTCATTTAGTCATGTGACTGCAACCAACGCTAAGAATATATTCTGTGATATATCCTCTTAAAGGGATCTAAACCCATTTTCTTTCCAAAGGCAGGGAGAGTCCACTACTTCATTCATTACTGTTCGGAATATCAACACCTGGCCACCACTGTCCCCATAACCTCGGGAAATTTGCAGCCCTACTAGGCATAATTCCTCAAAGAAATACTTACCCTCCAGGATCAAAGCTGTGGAGCAGGCACAGCGCCTCAAGGTCTGACAGTCTCACAAACACATCTGACAGGGACCTGAAGATAATGACGAAACAGTGTAAAGCAGTAACACTGATTTCTCAGGAGGTGGTAGCTTTAAATCTAGATAGTAGTTAGAGATTGTTTCCTGCGACATCTAGATCCAGTGTTCACCACAACTCTCACTGAGAGGATTACATGGTTACTCAAACACCCCAGTCCATACTTAAGGGGAACATACCCATTAATAGACTACAATTTTCTTCTATCCTATAGTGACGAGCACACACACAATCTCACACCCTCACAATCTCACACCCTCACAATCTCACACCCTCACAATCTCACACACTCACAATCTCACACACTCACAACCTCACACCCTCACAATCTCACACACACACAATATCACGCACTCACACTCTCACACACTCACAATCTCACACCCTCACAATCTCACACACACAAAATCTCACACCCTCACAATCTCACACCCTCACAATCTCACACACACACAATCTCACACACTCACAATCTCACACACTCACAATCTCACACTCTCACAATTACACGCCCTCACAATCTCACACCCTCGCAATATCACACCCTTGCAATCTCACACCCTCACAATCTCACACCCTCACAATCTCACACACTTACAATCTCACACACTCACAATCTCACACACTCACAATTACACGCCCTCACAATCTCACACCCTCACAATCTCACACACACACAAATACACGTACACTCTAATATACAAACACACACAAATATACACAAACACACACAAACATACACAGACCACTAACTATTATATACCAAACTACAAAGTGATCAAGAGCATCAAGGTCAAGTTTTGTAGGTCAGCTTCTAATCTTCATGCTTGTTATCTGGTCTGTCGTCATTTAGTCATGTGACTGCAACCAACACTAAGAATATCTTCTGTGATATATCCTCTTAAAGGGATCTAAACCCATTTTCTTTCTAAAGGCAGGGAGAGTCCACTACTTCATTCATTACTGTTGGGAATATCAACAACCGGCAACCAATGTCCCCATAACCTCAGGGAATTTGCAGTCCTACTAGGCATAATTCTTCAAAGAAATATAAAGAACTTACCCTCCAGGATCAAAGCTGTGGAGCAGGCACAGCACCTCAAGGTCTGACAGTCTCACCAAACAGATCTGACAGGGACCTGAAGATAATGACAAAACAGTGTAAAGCAGTAACACTGATTTCTCAGGAGGTGGTAGCTTTAAATCTAGATAGTAGTTAGAGATCGTTTCCTTCGACATCTAGATCCAGTGTTCACCACAACTCTCACTGAGAGGATTACATGGTTACTCAAACACCCCAGTCCATACTTTAAGGGAACATACCCACTAATGTACTACAATTTTCTTCTATCCTATAGTGACAAAAGGCAAAGAATGACTGGGGGATGGGGGAAGTGGGAAGGATATTTATAGCCTTTGGCTGGGGTGTCTTTGCCTTTTCCTGGTGGCCAGGTGTTGATATTTCCAACAGTAATGAATGAAGTTGTGGACTCCCCCTGCCAGGAAAGAAAGGGATTTATCTGGTAAGCATAAATTTAGTTTCCATCTAAAGGGGAGAAGAGTCCCCGGCTTCATTCATTAATTGTGGGAATTAAGAACCTGGCCACCAGGAGGAGGCAAAGACACCCAGCCAAAGGCTTAAATACCTCCCCCACTTCCCTCACCCCCCAGTCATTCTTTGCCTTTCGTCACAGGAGGTTGGCTGAGAAGTGTCGGAAAAATGCTGATTATTCGCCTGAATGCAAAAATATCAGGTTTTTCCGTCCTAGCCCGTAGGGCTCTGTGGCTGAAGTCATGGTCTGTGGACATGACCTCTAAATCTAGGCTTCTATCCCTTCCCTTTCAGGGAAAGATCCTATTTGGTCCAGGACTGGACTCAATCATATCCACGATCATGGGAGGCAAGGGTGCCTTCCTGCCACAGGGTAAGAAGGTTAAACCTCAGGGATCTACTTATCGTCCCTTTCGTTCAGACAAGGCCCATCTCCAGCAGCCCTTGGCGAAAGCGAAGCAGTCCAAGGGAGCTTGGAAGCCAGCTCAGTCTTGGAATAAATCAGAAGCCCGCCGAGACAAAATTAACATGAAGGGGCGGCCCCGACCGGTCAACGGACCGAGTAGGGGGCAGATTATCTCTCTTCTCAGAAGCCTGGTTGCAGGATTATCAGGACTCTTGGGTTCTAGAGGTCATTGCCCAGGTTTACAGGATAGGTTTCAGATCTCATCCGCCCAGGGGCAGATTCCTCCTCAAAAAAACCTGTCTTCAAAAACAGAGAAGAGGGACGCCTTTCTAGAATCTCTCTTCTCTCTGAGTAATTGTACCAGTACCTCCAGCAGAGAGAGGTCTAGGGTACTATTCAATCCTTTTCGTGGTCCCAAAGAAGGAGGGCACGTTCCATCCGATTCTGGACCTAAAATATTTAAACAAATTTCTGGCAGTTCCATCATTCAAAATGGAAACGATCAGATCTATTCTACCCCTAGTTCAGGAGGGACAGTTCATGACAATAATTGACTTGAAGGATGCCTACTTTCATGTACCAATCCACAGGGATCACTTCAGGTTCCTGAGATTTGCGTTTCTGGACCAACACTTCCAGTCTGACGGCCACAAAAGTCTTCACAAAGGTTCTAGGGGCACTACTTGCAGTAGCAAGATCCAGAGGCTTTGCTGTGGCGCCCTATCTGGACGACATACTTGTCCAGGCGACGCCGTTCAGTCTTGCAGAGGAACACTTGAGGGCTCTTCTTCTCCTCCTCCAGTCTCATGGATGGAAGATAAACTCAGGAAAGAGTTCCCTGGTTCCCAGCAACAGGGTGGAATTCCTGGGCACGATAATAGACTCTATATCCATAAAGATATTTCTCATAGATCAGCAACTGAGGAAAATTGCGTCCAACTGTCTTGCTTTTCATGCCTTCTCCAGACCCTCTGTGGCTCAATGTATGGAGGTGATTGGGCTCATGGTATCCAGCATCAATGTCATTCCATTCGCTAGGTTCCACCTCAGACCTCTTCAGCTGTGTATGTTGAGGCAGTGGACTGGCGATCACTCAGATCTATCCTAACAGATTTCTCTGGACGTTCGGATGAGGGAATCCCTCTCTTGGTGGATCCGTCCGAAACAACTGTCCCAAGGGACATCCTTCCTGAGACTGTCCTGGGAGATTGTGACCACAGACTCGAGTCTAGCAGGATGGGGAGCTGTTTAGGGTGCCAGGATGGCACAAGGAAGGTGGACTCGAGAGGAGTCTCTCCTCCCGATCAATATTCTGGAACTTTGAGTGATCCACAATGCTCTGAAAGCTTGGCCTCTCCTGGGGTCATTCAGCTTCATAAGATTCCAGACAGACAACATTACCTTGGTGGCCTACATCAACCATCAGGGGGGGATGAGAAGCTCTCTATCAATGGCGGAGGCATCTCGGATATTGGTATGGGCAGAGTCCCACAACTGCTTGCTATCAGCAATCCACATCCCGCGTGTGGACAACTGGGAAGCGGATTTTCTCAGCAGACAATCCTTTCATCTGGGGGACTGGTCTCTCCACCCCGAGGTGTTTGCGGAGATCTGTCACAGATGGGGGGTGCCGTAGATAGATCTCATGGCGTCCAGACTCAATTGCAAGCTACCCAAATACGGGTCGCGGTCCAGGGATCCCCAGGTAGAGCTGGTCGATGCCTTAGCGGTGCCATAGGGGTTCAACCTAGTTTACATTTTTCCACTGTTGCCACTTCTACCTCGGGTAGTGGCCCACATCAAGCAGGAGCAAGCTTTGGCTATTCTTATTGCTCCAGCGTGACTGCGGAGGACGTGGTTTGCGGATCTGGTGGGGATGTCATCTTCTCCGCCATAGAGGTTACCCTATCGCAGGGATCTGCTGGTACAGGGTCCCTTCCAATATCAAAATATAGATTCTCTGAAGCTGACTGCATGGAGATTGAACGCTTAGTCTTAGCCAAGAGAGGATTCTCTGAGAAAGTGATTAATACTCTTGTTCAGGCCAGGAAGCAGGTCACTCGTTGCATCTATCATAAGGTGTGGAGGACTTACTTGTTCTGGTGTGAGAAACATGGATATCCTTGGCACAAGGTGAAAGTATCCAGGATTCTATCCTTTCTCCCGGATGGGTTGGAGAAGGGGCTTGCCGCCAGTTCCTTAAAGGGACAGATTTTGGCGTTATCTGTTTTTTTGCACAAGAGGCTCGCGGAGCTTCCTGATATTCAGTCTTTTGTTCAGGCTCTGTCCAGAATCAGGTCTGTCTTTAGACATTCTGCTCCACACCCTGGAGCTTGAACTTGGTTCTTAAAGTGTTGCAGAGGGTTCCATTTGAACCTATGCACTCTATTGACATTAAGATTCTTTCTTGGAAGGTTCTCTTCCTGTTGGCTATTGCATCGACACGCAAAGTAACTGAGTTGGTGGCCTTGCAATGTGAGCCTCCTTATCTGGTTTTTCACGCTGATAAGGCTGTTCTTCGCACTGATTTGGGATTTCCTCCCAAAGTTGTGTCTAACTGTAACATTAATCAGGAAATAGTTGTTCCTTCTTTGTGTCCTAACCCTTCTTCCCCTATGGAGAGGTTACTTCATAATTTGGATGTGGTTCGAGCCTTGAAGTTTTATCTTCCGGCTACGAAGGATTTCAGACAGTCTACATCTCTTTTTGTAGTGTATTCAGGGAAACGCAAGGGGCAAAAAGCCTCTTCCACTTTTTTGTCTTTTTGGTTGAGGAGTATGATTTGCTTGGCTTATGAGACAGCAGGACATAAGCCTCCTCAAAGGATCACGGCTCATTCCTCTAGAGCTGTGGCTTCTTCTTGGGCCTTCAAGAATGAGGCCTCTATGGAGCAGATTTGTAAGGCGGGTACCTGGTCCTCCTTACATACTTTTACAAAGTTTTACAAATTTTACATTTCTTTTGCATGATGTACCGAGTCCACGGATTCATCCTAACTTGTGGGATATTGTCCTTCCTGACAGGAAGTAGCAAAGAGAGCACCACAGCAGAGCTGTCTATATAGCTCCCCCCTTAACTCCACCCCCCCAGTCATTCTCTTTGCTGGCTCTAAGCAGGAAAGAGTAAAGAGAAGAGGTGTTAAACTGTTAGTTTTATTTTATCTTCAATCAAGTGTTTGTTATTTTTAAATGGTACCGGTGTTGTACTATTTACTCTCAGGCAGGACATAGATGAAGATTTCTGCCTGGAGGATGATGATCTTAGCATTTGTAACTAAGGTCCACTGCTGTTCCCACAGAAGCTGAGGAGTACAGGAAAACTTCAGTGTGAGGAACGGTTTCTTGCTATACAGCAATGAGGTATGTTCAGTCATTTTTTCTGCAGAGACTGTGTTAACTCAGAAAGGCTGACAGTGTCCCCATTAGGGGAAGGGTAAGCAGTAATCCTAGTGTTATCAGAGGTTTTTACTAGCTTGCATAAATGGTTAATTTTTTGTGGGCACTCAGTTTGTTATGTGAATTTGGGACAAACGTTTTTGTGTCTGGGAGTAACATTTTCTGTTTTATGGGACATTTGCTTGAGGGTTCTTTGGAGTTGTTTATAACCCACATGGCTTTCAGGCAGGCTTTGTTAGTTTTGTGTAGGCCCCAGCAACATCGAGTGAGTTGGGCGGGCCTACATTTACAAGCAGCAAGCAACTTCTCCTGAGGTCCTGAGAGTCTTCTGAGGGACTAATTGAAGCTTTAAAACCCATATTATCGCTTCCTAAGGGCAGGTAGGGCCACAGCAGAGCTGTGGCAAGATGCTGCAGTGGTTTTAACCGGTTTTAGACATATTTCAATCCGTTTTTTTCATTTGGGGGTTTATTGCTTATTAACTTGTGGTGCGATCCTTCTAAAGCTTAGTGGGTACACTGTTAAAATTTCAGAAAAATTTAAGCAATTTTAACCTGTTTTGCAGTTTGTGTATGCCTTTTTTTCTTTTAAAGGCACAGTACCATTTTTGCAAATTGTGTTTTTTTCATTAAATAAAGTGTTTTCCAAGCTTGCTTCCTTTATTACTAGTCTGTTAAACATGCCTGGCACTGAGGAAACTCCTTGTTCAATTTGTTTAGAAGCCATTGTGGAACCCCCTCTTAGAATGTGCCCCACTTGTACTGATATGTCTATAAATTGCAAACAGCATATTTTGTAGACATGTGCGATGTCGAATTCGGAGATTCGGATCGATTCGAATTTCCGAATTGCGGTAGTGCCGAATCTACCGAATAAATCTGAATCGATTCGAATTTATTCGGTAGATTCGGATGGATTCGGATGGCCGTGTATTACACTAGTATTGTACATTATACTAGTGTAATACACAGCATATCCCACTTAACACTGACCGAAATTCCGAATCGATTTGAACCGAATCGAACCGAATCGAACCAAATTTCCCACGAATCCGAAAGAATCCGAATGAATCCGAAACAAATTAATTCGATTTCTTCCGAATTTCAATCGATCTGAACCGAAATTCGAATCGGTCCGAATCGATCCGAACCGAATTTTTCGATGCTGCACATATCTAATATTTTGACTTATAAAAGTTTGGCATTAGATGATTCTCAGACAGAAGGAAATCAGGTTTTGCCATCTAGTTCTCCCCAAGTGTCACAACCAGTAACGCCTGCACAAGCGACGCCAAATACTTCTAGTGCGTCTAATTCTTTCACCTTGCAAGATATGGCTTCAGTTATGAATACTACCCTCACAGAGGTTTTATCTAAGCTGCCTGGGTTGCAAGGGAAGCGCAGTAGCTCTGGGTTAAGAACAAATGCTGAGCCTTCTGACGCTTTAGTAGCTGTATCCGATATTCCCTCACAATGTTCTGAAGTAGGGATGAGGGATTTGCTGTCTGAGGGAGAGATTTCTGATTCAGGAAAGATGTTATCTCAGACAGATTCAGATATGACGGCATTTAAATTTAAGCTAGAGCACCTCCGCTTATTGCTCAAGGAGGTTTTAGCTACTCTGGATGATTGTGACCCTATTGTAGTTCCAGAGAAATTGTGTAAAATGGACAAATATTTAGAGGTTCCTGTTTACTCTGATGTGTTTCCGGTCCTAAGAGAATTTCGGACATTGTTACTAAAAATGGACAAATATTTAGAGGTTCCTGTTTACTCTGATGTGTTTCCGGTCCTAAGAGAATTTCGGACATTGTTACTAAGGAGTGGGATAAACAAGGTATTCCGTTCTCTCCCCCTCCTGTTTTTAAGAAAATGTTTCCCATTTCTGACACCATAAAGGACTCGTGGCAGACGGTCCCTAAGGTGGAGGGAGCTATTTCTACCCTGGTTAAGCGTACAACTATACCTATTGAAGACAGTTGTGGTTTCATTGATCCTATGGATAAAAAATTAGAGGGTCTCCTAAAGAAATTTTTTTGTTCATCTAGGTTTTCTTCTTCAACCTAGAGCATGCATTGTTCCTGTAACCACTGCAGCTGCCTTTTGGTTTGAGGCTCTAGAAGAGGCTCTTCAGATGGAGACCCCACTAGATGATATTTTGGACAGAATTAAGGCTCTTAAGTTGGCTAATTCTTTTATTACAGATGCCGCTTTTCATCTTGCTAAATTAGCGGCTAAGAATTCAGGTTTTGCCATTTTAGCTCGTAGAGCATTATGGCTTAAGTCCTGGTCAGCTGATGTGTCATCTAAATCTAAGCTTTTGTCCATCCCTTTCAAAGGTAAGACCCTATTCGGGCCTGCATTGAAATAGATCATTCAGACATTACTGGAGGGAAGGGTCATACCCTCACTCAGGATAAGTCAAATAAGACAAGGACCAAACAAAATAATTTTCGTTCCTTTCAAAACTTCAAGAGTGGTCCCTCTACCTCTTCCCCTGCTGCGAAGCAAGAGGGGAACTTTGCTCAATCCAAGCCAACCTGGAGACCTAATCAGGCTTGGAACAAGGGTAAACAGGCCAAAAAGCCTGCTGCTGCCACTAAGTCAGCATGCAGGGGTAGCCCCCGATCCGGGACCGGATCTAGTAGGGGGCAGACTCTCTCTCTTTGCTCACGCCTGGGCAAGAGATGTTCAGGATTCCTGGGCAGTAGAAATTGTAACCCAGGGATACCTTCTAGATTTCAAGGATTCCCCTCCAAGGGGGAGGTTCCATCTTTCTCAATTGTCTGTAAACCCGACAAAAAGAGAGGCGTTCTTACGCTGTGTAGAAGACCTTTTACCATGGGAGGGATCTGCCCAGTTCCAAAAGCAGAACAGGGGCAGGGGTTCTACTCCAATCTGTTTATAGTTCCCAAAAAGGGAGGGAACCTTCAGACCAATTCTGGATCTCAAGATCCTAAACCAATTCCTAAGAGTTCCATCTTTCAAGATGGAGACCATTCTGATTATCTTACCATTGATCCAGGAGGGTCAATATATGACCACCATGGACTTAAAGGATGCGTATCTGCACATTCCTATCCACAAAGATCATCACCAGTTCCTCAGGTTCGCCTTTCTGGACAAGCATTATTAGTTTGTGGCTCTTCCTTTCGGGTTGGCCACAGCTCCGCAAATCTTCACAATCTTCTAGACGACATTCTAATTCAAGCATCATCCTTCCAACTAGCCAAGTCTCACACAGACTTAGTGTTGGCCTTTCTAAGGTCTCACGGGTGGAAAGTGAATGTAAAAGAGTTCTTTTTCCCCCCTTACAAGAGTTTTATTTCTAGGGACTCTGAAAGACTCGGTGAACATGAAAATATTTCTGACGGAGGTCAG
Organism: Bombina bombina; assembly: GCF_027579735.1. Classification (NCBI taxonomy): domain Eukaryota; kingdom Metazoa; phylum Chordata; class Amphibia; order Anura; family Bombinatoridae; genus Bombina; species Bombina bombina. The sequence continues at coordinate 93,420,729 of NC_069510.1, forward strand.
GAAATCAAAGATTTTGTCCACCTGCTGAGCTCTTCATTCCATTCCTCGGCCGTCAGTGGCTCAGTGTATGGAGGTAATCGGACTAATGGTAGCGACAATGGACATAGTTCCATTTGCTCGCTTGCATCTCAGCCCACTGCAACTATGCACAATCAGTGGAATGGGGATTATGTGGATTTATCTCCTCAGATAAATCTGGATCAAGAGACCAGAGACTCTCTTCTTTAGTGGTTGTCACAGGATCATCTGTCCCAGGGAATGTGGTTATAGTGACGACAGACGCCAGTCTTCTTGGCTGGGGTGCAGTCTGGAATTCCCTGAAAGCTCAGGGTTTGTGGACTTGGGAGGAGGCTCTCATACCGATAAATATTCTGGAATTAAGAGTGATATTCAATGCTCTCCAGGCATGGCCTCAGCTGGCTTCGGCCAGATTCATCAGGTTTCAGTCGGACAACATCACGACTGTGGCTTATATCAATCATCAGGGCAGAACAAAGAGTTCCTTAGCGATGATAGAGATCTCAAGGATAATCCAATGGGCAGAGGCTCACTCTTGCCATCTGTCAGCGATCTATATCCCAGGTGTAGAGAACAGGGAGGCAGATTTTTTAAGTCATCAGACTTTTCATCCGGGGGAGTGGGAACTCCATCCGGAGGTGTTTGCTCAGCTGGTTCAGCTATGGGTCACACCAGAGTTGGATCTGATGGCGTCTCGTCAGAATGCCAAACTTCCTTGTTACGGCTCCAGGTCAAGGGATCCTCAGGCTGTACTGATAGATGCTCTAGCAGTACCCTGGTCATTCAACCTGGCTTATGTGTTTCCCCCTTTCCCTCTCCTTCCACGTCTGATTGCCAGAATCAAACAGGAGAGAGCATCAGTGATTTTGATAGCACCTGCGTGGCCACGCAGGACTTGGTATGCAGACCTGGTGGACATGTCATCCCTTCCACCATGGTCTCTGCCATTGAGACAGGACCTTCTGATTCAAGGTCCATTCAAGCATCCAAATCTAATTTCTCTGCAACTGACTGCTTGGAGATTGAACGCTTGATTCTATCAAAGCGGGGTTTCTCTGAGTCAGTCATAAATACCTTCATTCATGCTCAAAAGCCTGTTACCAGGAAAATTTATCATAAGATATGACGTAAATATCTTTTTTGGTGCGAATACAAAGGCTTCTCCTGGAGTAAAATCAGGATTCCTAGGATTTTGTCTTTTCTCCAAGAGGGATTGGAGAAAGGATTATCAGCTAGTTCCCTAAAGGGACATATATCTGCTCTGTCTATTTTGTTGCACAAGCGTCTGGTAGATGTTCCAGACGTTCAGGCTTTTTGTCAGGCTTTAGTTAGAATTAAGCCTGTGTTTAAACCTATTGCTCCGCCATGGAGTCTAAATTTAGTTCTTAGAGTTCTTCAGGGGGTTCCGTTTGAACCCATGCATTCCATAGATATTAGTTGCTATCTCTTCAGCTCAAAGAGTTTCTGAACTATCTGCATTACAATGTGACTCTCTCCTTATCTTGTGTTCCATGCTGATAAGGTGGTTTTGCGTACCAAGCCTGGGTTCCTACCTAAGGTTGTTACTATCAGGAATATCAATTAAGAAATTGTTGTTCCTTCTCTGTGTCCTAATCCTTCTTGTAAGAAGGAACGTCTGTTGCACAACTTGGACGTGGTTTGTGCTTTGAAATTTTATTTGCAACCAACCAAAGATTTTCATCAAACATCTTCTTTGTTGTCTATTCTGGAAAGCGTAGGGGTCAAAAGGCTACGGCGACTTCTCTTTCCTTTTGGCTGAAAAGCATCATCCGTTTGGTTTATGAGACTGCTGGACAGCAGCCTCCTGAAAGGATTACAGCTTATTCTACTAGAGCGGTAGCTTCCACATGGGCTTTTAAAAATGATGCTTCTGTTGAACAGATTTGTAAGGCTGCGACTTGGTCGTCGCTTCATACCTTTTCAAAATTTTATAAATTTGATACTTTTGCTTCTTCAGAGGCTATTTTTGGGAAAAAGGTTTTGCAAGCAGTGATGCCTTCCGTTTAGGTTCCTGTCTTGTCCCTCCCTTCATCCGTGTCCTAAAGCTTTGGTATTGGTATCCAACAAGTTAGGATGCAAAAGAAAACAAAATTTATGCTTACCTGATAAATTTCTTTCTTTTGCGATGTACCGAGTCCATGGCCCGCCCTGTCTATTCAAGACAGACAGTATTTTTTTATGTAAACTTCAGTCACCTCTGCACCTTATAGTTTCTCCTTTTCTTCCTTGGCCTTCGGTCGAATGACTGGGGGGTGGTGTTAAGGGGGGAGCTATATAGACAGCTCTGCTGTGGTGCTCTCTTTGCTACTTCCTGTCAGGAAGGACAATATCCCACAAGTTAGGATGAATCCGTGGACTCTGTACATCACAAAAGAAAGAAATTTATCAGGTAAGCATAAATTTTGATTTTTGCTTCATCAGAAGCAGTTTTTGGGAGAAAGGTTTTGCAGGCTGTGGTGCCCTCAGGATAGGGTCCGCTTTCTTTTTACCCTGCCGTTTGTTCATTCAGTGTCCTCTAGAGCTTGGGTATTTGTTTCCCACAAGCAATGAATGAAGCCGGGGACTCTCCTCCCCTTTAGATGGAAAACAAATTGTTGTTACTAACAGGAATATCAATCAAGAAATTGTTGTTCCTTCTCTGTGTCCTAATCCTTCTTGAAAGAAGGAACGTCTGTTGCACAACTTGGACGTGGTTCGTGCTTTGAAATCTTATTTGCAGGCAACCAAAGATTTTCGTCAAACATCTTCTTTGTTTGTTGTCTATTCTGGAAAGCGTAGGGGTCAAAAGGCTACGGCGACTTCTCTTTCTTTTTGGCTGAAAAGCATCATCCGTTTGGCTTATGGGACTGCTGGACAGCAGCCTCCTGAAAGGATTACAGCTCATTCTACTAGAACGGTAGCTTCCACATGGGCTTTTAAAAATGATGCTTCTGTTGAACAGATTTGTAAGGCTGCGACTTGGTCGTCGCTTCATACCTTTTCAAAATTTTATAAATTTGATACTTTTGCTTCTTTGGAGGCTATTTTTGGGAGAAAGGTTTTGCAAGCAGTGATGCCTTCCGTTTAGGTTCCTGTCTTGTCCCTCCCTTCATCCGTGTCCTAAAGCTTTGGTATTGGTATCCCACAAGTTAGGATGAATCCGTGGACTCGGTACATCATGCAAAAGAAAACAAAATTTATGCTTACCTGATAAATTTCTTTCTTTTGCGATGTACCGAGTCTACGGCCCGCCCTGTCTATTCAAGACAGATAGTAATTTTTTATGTAAACTTCAGTCACCTCTGCACCTTATAGTTTCTCCTTTTCTTTCTTGTCCTTCGGTCGAATGACTGGGGGGTGGAGTTAAGGGGGGAGCTATATAGACAGCTCTGCTGTGGTGCTCTCTTTGCTACTTCCTGTCAGGAAGGACAATATCCCACAAGTTAGGATGAATCCGTGGACTCGGTACATAACAAAAGAAAGAAATTTATCAAGTAAGCATAAATTTTGTTTTTTGCTTCATCAGAAGCAGTTTTTGGGAGAAAGGTTTTGCAGGCTGTGGTGCCCTCAGGATAGGGTCCGCTTTCTTTTTACCCTGCCGTTTGTTCATTCAGTGTCCTCTAGAGCTTGGGTATTTGTTTCCCACAAGCAATGAATGAAGCCGTGGACTCTCCTCCCCTTTAGATGGAAAGCAAATTATGCTTACCTGATAATTTAATTTCCATCGTGGGGAGGAGAGTCCCCGGCTTCCGTCCATTTCTCCGGTTGGCGGACCTAAATTTAGTTTTTGTTCTTTTGGCACCATTTATACACTGATATTTCTCCTACTGTTCTTTGTTCCTTCGGCAGAATGACTGGGGGATGAGGGAAGTGGGGGAGGTATTTAAGCCTTTGGCTGGGGTGTCTTTGCCTCCTCCTGGTGGCCAGGTTCTTAATTCCCAACAGTAATAAATGAAGCCGTGGACTCTCCTTCCCACAATGGAAATGAAATTATAATGTAAGCATAATTTATGTTTTTATTCTTTCATGATTCAGACATTTGCTTTATTCTCTTTTTACACTTTGTTGAAAAGCATACCTAGGTAGGCTGAGGAACAGCAATGAATTACTGGCTGCACTTATATCTCTCTTTCCATTGGCTCATCTTATGTGTTCAGCTAGCTCCCACTAGTGCATTGCTGTTCCTTTATCAAAGGATACCAAGAGAATGAAGCATAAATGGCTATATAAGTAAATTGTAAAGCTGTTTAAAAATATAAGCTCTATATGAATCTTTTCCATTTTTGGGGTTTTATGTCCCTTCACAGCTAGTAGATATAACATTGACAGTTCTTATCACAATGTGATGCCCTAGGCTCAAAACTAACTGTGTGCTGGGCCATTATGAATGCTACTTATTTAGTGCTAGATTACAAGTGGTGTGCTACTTAGCGCTCCCGCATGCACGTTAAACTGCGCTAGCTGTAAGCTTTTTGCATGCGTTGGGTATTACAAGTTGAAAGTAAAAAGTTTTTACACAAGCATTAACTCGACGTGTGCAGAACCTGATCTTGTTTAACCAAGTGTGCTAAACCGAAATTAATTAGGAATATTTCACATTTAGCAGTTCTTCACATAGAAGAATATGTTCTATTTATTCATAAATAAATATCCCTATATTTATCTGATTTTTTTTTGTAAAATGTGTATATATATAAAGGGTAAAGAGATAGAGTCCAGCACCATAGAATTCACAAGTTTTCAATCTGTGTGCTCGTTACCATGGAGTATCAGCCAGACTCCAATGTATACAATCCATGTAGAAAATAAGGTAACAGCACCACAGTACAGGATTCTTCCTTAAAGGTGAAAAATGTTCTTGCATGATTAAGGACCATGTAGGTCTGAAACGTCGCTTTTATGGTTGTTATACCTCAATAAAGAACATTTTTCACCTTTAAGGAAGAATCCTGTACTGTGGTGCTGTTACCTTATTTTCTACATGGATTATATATATATATATATATATATATATATATATATATATATATATATATATATATATATATATATATATATAAATACAAAACTGGTTTTGGGAATGAAGGGCACTCTCAGGATTTGTGATAATTGCGTGTCAGCAAAAACTTTTTTATTATTCTTAATAACAACATTTGTTAATTGTCGAGTCTGTCGACGTTTCGGCTTTCACAGAAGCCTTCATCAAGACGAATCACATCTCATACCGGTATCTAGCCGTGCTCACCAAACTGAAGATATCGTATCATCATATATATAGGAATATATATTTATAAATACTTAGCATATATTCCCATATGTGAAGAACATTGGAATATTTACAGTACATACACCGTTAAACACTTTATTAAATATGATTTACATATTCTCAGCTAATTGACTGCAAAGGGCAGCTATGCACTTTTATTTATATATATATATGTGTGTGAAATAAACAGGTTCCGCACTCTCCGCTGTCAAAACACAAACCTCTTTAATTGAACTGAAGATTGTTTTCACAGCAGAGAGTGCGGGACCTGTTTATTTAATTTGTTTATTTTTCCTACCCAGAGCACCCCAGAAGTTGGAAGTTTATTGTGTGTGCAGATCCCTTGCCTGATGTTTTCATATATATATATACTGCTTGTGGCTCTGGGGACAGCACAGCTTCCTGTGAGTGCCAGTGGCACCCAGGGCTGGGCATGTTGCAGGGTCATAAGATGTGTACCCGGTCCGGTATGAGAGTGCAGTTCCCTTCCGTGTTTTGTATATGTCTAGGGTGATTACATATTCCTGTGCACCCTTTTTTTGTTTTCAGTTTGTTTGGATTTGAAAGCTTGCATTGTGTGGCTGTTATAGGGTCTCAGGTATTTGGAAAGGACCTTGACGTGGTACCTGAGCTTGTCCCATTTGGCCAGATGCGGTGACTAACCTTTCCAGTTTTGCTTTTAAATCTTAGCTGAGAGCTTGTAAGTGAGTGCTGGGTTTTCTCTGTGTGTTATATATATATATATATATATATATATATATATATATATATATATATATATATATATAGTATATATATATATGGGGGGGGGGGGTGTTTGTATGTCTATATATGTCTGTAAATACATAACATATATGTACATATACAAATACATATGTACACACACACTTTTGCTGTCTATCGACTTTGGGAGTACGGCTTGATAGCTGCTTCTGTGTTCATACTATGCTGATGTAAACTGACATGTTGTCTTGATAAAGGCCTGACTTTGGGCTGAAACGTTGACATTGACTTTTAGGAAATGTGTTCAATAAAGTTTGAATTTTTAAATTCCTTTGAGTGCCCATACCTATGAGACTCTGAAACCTTTTGGATTGCACCCAGGTCAATTGTTGAGGATCAAAGGTGGAGTGCTTGGTGATCAACATTTCTCTCTCTCGCTGCATATATATATATATATATATATATATATATATACACACTATACACACACACACACACACACACACACATGATTATATATAGGTATTCAACTATTCATGTATACTGATATATATCTATATCTATTTCATAATACATAAAACATATTCTGCTATGTGCAGGACATTGGAATGGGAAATATTCACAGTAAATACACAGTATAGCACTTTATTAAATATGAATATTGCATAAATATGATTTTACATGTTTTCATCTACTTGACTGCAAAGGGTGCCAATGCATTTATATAAGTCTATATGTATATATGTGTACATATGTATTTATGTGTTTATATGTGTATGTGTATTATAACTGGGTTGTTGTGAGAATGTCAAATGGTTTGCAATGGATTTGAAAACCTTACAACAATTCATAGAAGGCAATTCTGATAGGTTGATAAAGAATAGTGCATGTGAAGCTTGCTGAACAATCTCACATAAAACACTGTAAAATAAAAAACTCCCTCATCTGTGGCGGAATTATTGTGTTACTGAGCGCACCACCGCAGCAGGCCTAGCTCTGGCTTCACTCAATCAAGGAATAATCATTTTAATTACGGGAACCACCTCCCTCTAATATTCCTGCAGTCTGCCTAATTACCCTCATCATGAGCAGGTAAATGATGATTTATGAACCATATGCCTGAGGCTAATCTCCTTATGTAACCCTTTGTCTTCCAGTTAGATCTGAAGGATCAAATACAAACATCTGAGGGCAAGATTACAAGTGGAGCTCAATAATATTGTTGCGATTGTGTTTTAACGCCACTCAAGTTATATCAATAACACTTCTGCAGTTTAGTTATCTGCCAAATGCGTAAGAATGCGGCCACTCATGACATTCGTCTCTTTTGAGGACTGGATTTCATCTTGTGAAAGTTCAAGACATGTTGTTATGGATTTACACAGATCTTACTGTGTTGCACTTCCACAAGAAGAAAGCCTGCACCGAGAGACACAGAATATTTGTTCTTGAGCGATATTTTAGAGATCGTTTACATCTGGATGTTGGAAAGCACAGGTGTGCTAAATCCCTCACATAATACACTTCTATGGAGGCGCTGAAAAACTTATGTCGGCTATTGCGCAAGTGAAAGGTGCACTAAACTGAAGTTCAGTTAGTGGAGTTCTTCACTCTCTTTTAAGCTATGATTTTGTATTGAAATATATGTTTAAAAGACACACACACACATATATATATATATATATATATATATATATACACAGAGTATATATATATATATCTATGTATCATTCAAAAAAAGAGCACTCTCACCACAACAGCAAACGCCAGGGTGCCAACGGTTAAGTATAAAAGGTGAAAGGCGGCACTCACTGGTCTTTCCAAAGTGTACTTTAATAAAATAAAGTGACGTTTCGGGGACACACTCATCTGAGGAAGGGGAGTGTGTCCCCGAAATGTCACTTTATTTCATTAAAGTACACTTTGGAAAGACCAGTGAGTGCCGCCTTTTACCTTTTATATATATATATATATATATATATATATATATATATATATATATATATATATATATATATATATATATATATACACTGTGTATATATATATATATATATATATATATATATATATATATATATATATATAATCCCATGAGAAAAAAGGCACTCTCTGGTCTTTCACATGTAAAACTTAGTTTATTGCTTATTATTAAAAGAGCATAACATGCCACAAATGGTTCAATAGTCAAACCTAAAAACAATTACTCACATCAGCTGTGTCTCATATAAATACACTGCTTATGGCGGTAACACTACATCCACACTGTCTCATCTCAATGACGTCATCAGTACTCAATTCACCGTGACGCATCCTGTAGAGCGTCCCTTAGTTACTGTTACCAAGGTAATGTATACATACGCCATGTAACAGAAAGGACTAATCTAAGAACAGATACTTATTGTTTCATAATATTATACCTGATCATATTTCATAATAAATTATGCATAATTCATATGTTACAAATGGCAAGTACATATATTTTATGAAAATAAAACTTTATTGGGCTATATTAGCAGGTGACTAACACCCAATAAAAACATCATATATGTTATTCAGAGCTCCAATGCATCAGATCTATGTTATATAAACCAATGTGCTTCTATTAAGGACGATTTATTGTTAACCATTACTTTACATTATTCTACCCTACAGTTATCCAAACCTTCAGTGTCAATTGGAATATGGTAGTAATTATAGGTACCCACTAGATTGTACAATCATGTGCATATCGTATAATTCATATGTGGTTATGAGAAATCATTGAGTTAAACCACAGGAAAGTTATTTGTTATAGAACAGTCCAAAATCCAGAAAGGTATTTAGCCCCCTGGGTATTTTGGTATCCAGCATATAAATCCATCTGGTCTCTAGATATAAGAGCTTGTTGGCCCTATCACCCCCTCTTGACATAGGGGGAACATGATCAATTACCATGGTGCGTAAACTTGACACACTGTGCTTTTGTTGTGCAAAGTGACGTGCCACCGATTGGTATGAATCCCCTTTCTTCAGGGCATCTGTGATGGCACATTTGTGATTTGCCATCTTCTCTCTAAAGGTTGTTATCGTCTTCCCAACATATACAAGGGAACAGGGGCAAATGAGGATGTAAATGACATAGTCGCTGGTGCACGTCAGCCTGTGACAAATTGTAATCTCTTCTATTCTTATGAGGATGTTAGAAGGATGTACCGCTTAGCATGCTGTTACATTTCACAAAGCTACCGCATGTAAAACATCCCTTCTTGGTTGTCTGTAACCATGTACTCCTCGGATAGCAAGATACTGGATCCGATTTCACCAGGATGTCCCTCTAATTATCTGCCCGATGATAAAAAACTCTTGGTGGCTTCATCAGATTAAATGGCAACATCCTGTCAGACTCAATAAGTTTCTAATGTTTAGGTATTGAACCTGCCAACTGCTTATGTGATGGATCAAAAGTGGTTATGAAGTTCAACTGCTGACTTCCATCTGCGGAGTTCAGTTTTCTTTCTTTCTTTGGCACATTCAATGGTTTCTTTAATAATTTGTTCTTAAAGGGACAGTCTACACTAAAATTGTTATTGTTTAAAAAGATAGATAATGCCTTTACTACCCATTCCCGCTTTGCATAACCAACATTGATATATTAATATACTTTATAACTTTTAAACCTCTACATTTCTGCCTGTTTCTAAGCCACTATAGACAGCCTCTTATCACATGCTATTTTTTTTTTTCACAACAGGAGACTGCTAGTTCATGTGGGCCATATAGATAACATTGTGTTCACGCCTGAGAAGTTATTTAAGATTTAGCACAACACAGTACTAAATGCAAGTCAATAGATAATAAATAAAAAGTCATGTGATCAGGGGGCTGTCAGAAGATGCTTAGATACAAGGTAATCACAGAGATAAAAAGTATATTAATATGACTGTGTTGGCTATGCAAAACTGGGGAATGGGTAATAAAGGGATTATCTATCTTTTAAAACAATAAAAATTATATTGTAGTATGTCCCTTTGATGGTTTCTACCAATTCTTGGTCATATCCCCTTGAAATAAACTTATTCATCATTTCCTTCAATAGAATTTACATAGTGGGTGCCTCACTGTTGTTACAAATCATTAGAATGAGCTGAGAGGTGATAATCCCCCTATTTTGATGCATGGGGTGATAGCTTCTATCCTCCAATAATGAATTGCGATCCGTATGCTTAGTGTTCAACGAGGTACCAAAGCGATACTCACCACAGGTATTAACCTTAAATATGTAAGTCAAGAAATCATATTCCAACTTAGTTGAACTTTTTACTCGTTCAACTAGGTCATCCACTCCACCTCGCCACACCATGAACACATCATCTATGTAGCGGGTATAGTGGATAACCTGCAGATGTATAAAGGGTTGCATGACTTCCTGCTCATACCAGGCCATATAAATAAATATATATATATGTTTGTGTGTGTATGTGTATATATGTGTGTATGTGTGTGTGCACAGTGTATATGTATATATATATATATATATATATATCGATATATATATTTATGAAGGTATTTCTAGAGCACCAACAGAGTATATATATATATATATATATATATATATACAGACACACATATATACACACACATATATATATATATATATATACATAAACAGTCAGACATATATACACATACACACAGACACAAACACACACACATATATATATATATATATATATATATATATATATATATATATATATACAGTATGTGGGTGTGTATGTATATATATTTATACAATTTGTGATTATAATCACTCACTGGACTTTGGGCGTCTGTGGTAAACAAAACTTTTATTCCATAGACAGATACCTCCAAGTGTTCAAGACGCAGCGTGAACTGCAGGGCATTGCCAGTGCCGATCGAGTCACCATACTGATCGGAAAACTATCAGGGCGAGCCCTAGAGGCCTTCCACACTGTTCCCTCGGAGGACAAGAAGAACTATGACCGGGTAAAGGAGCAAATCCTAGCCCGGTATGCTATCATGCCGGAGGCTCACCGGCTGTTGTTTTGAGGACTGAGGAGACAAGAGAGGCAGCCTTTCATGGAGTGGACAAACCGGTTCACCCGTTCTTTGGACTATTGGTTCACCGGCTGCCAAGTAACCACCCTGGCCGAAGCCACCCAGCTCATTCTTCTCGAGCACTTCTATGAACTCTCCCCGCCAGAGGTAAAAGAGTGGGTCAGGGATTGGAAGCCCGAGACAGCCGACCAAGCTGCCGTCCTGACCGATCAGTTCCTGGATGCTCGTAGTCAGGTACGACTTGAGCCTCGCCTGGTGAGTCGCTCCACCCCAGCCTCCGCTCGCTAACCGGTGTCTCCCCGGTACCCCCAGACCCAACAGGCACCCATCCAGACCCAGTTCACCCCAGAGGTGCTACGGGTGTAATCAGATGGGTCATCTCAGAGCCCATTGTCTGGCGGGGGAAAGAACAAGGAATCCACCCCCCGCTCAATGGACCAGAGCCCCTGCTGGGGGCTACAGGGCCACTGCCCACTGTTTAGACTTGGAGGGCCCAGCTGACTATGCCAACTTGGCAGAAGAAGAGGTCGGGGTACAAGCCGCGACAGGTGACAACCGCCTACATCACCGCCAGGTCGTCTGGATCAATGGCCAGCAGGCCCAGGGACTATGAGTCAGCAGGGCAACTGTTACCTTTGTCCAGTCACACGTGCCCGGGCAGGGACTGACCCAGGGGGCCTAGGAGGAGACCGGTTTGAATGGGAGGGAGGGCTCCTATACAGGGTTACAAAGAGGCAGACAGATGCCCAAGCGCCAGCCGGTGGTATCACAGAAGTATCGGTATGACCTGCTGCATATAGGGCATGACATTCCCCTGGCAGGACATCTAGTAATCACTAGGACCCGTCACCAACGGACTCAGACCTTCTTTTGGCCAGGGGTTACATGGGATGTTAGGCAGTACTGCCGTACCTGTGACGTTTGCCAGAGAGTAGGCAAGACAGGGGACCACTCCAAAGCCTCCCTGCACCCCCTCCCCATCATTGATGAACCCTTCAGCAGAGTAGCTGTAGACATTGTTGACCACTTGCCCCGTCCCAGCCCCTCTGGGGAAAAGTATATACTGACAGTGGTAGATTATGCCACCCGATACCCGTAGGCAATCCCCCTGTCCAATATCCAGGCAGAGACATTGGCCGATGCGCTGCTCCGGATATTTTCCAGGGTGGGTTTCCCCCGGGAGGTGATCTCAGACCAGGGAACCCAGTTCACTGCTGAGCTCACCCATCAGCTATGGTGGCTTTATGGGATAAGAACCCTGCCGAGCTCTCCATACCACCCCTAGACTAATGGGTTGTGCGAGAGGTTCAACAGGACCCTGAAGCAGCTGCTTAGGACATTCTCCTCCTCTCACAAAGACTGAGAGAGATACCTGCCGCACCTCCTGTTCGCATACCAAGAGGTGCCCCAGGAATCCACTGGGTTCTCCCCCTTTGAATTAGTGTATGGCCGGAGGTTGAGGGGGCCCCTAGACCTACTTAGAGCTCACTGTGAAGGATCAGTGGGGGAGGAAGGGCACGTCCAGGGGTATGTCCTGGAATTCAGGGACCAACTGACTGACCTCGCCGAGAGGGTGCAATAGAACCTTCAGGTCGCCCAAGTTAGGCAGAAACGGTGGTACGACAGGATTGCTCGTAACCTGACCCTAGACGTAGGACAGAAGGACAAGCTACAGGCTTCCTGGCAATGACCCTATTAAGTAGTAGAGCAGCTGTGTGACACTACCTATCTGGTAGCCAAATGCTAAGATGATCGGGTCTGCTGGACCTTTCATGTGAACATGCTGAAAGCATACCAGGAGAGAACAGAGGAAGTAGCCGCCATATATGCTCCGGCTATAGAGGACTCAGAAAATCTCCCCATACTGGAGCTGCCCGGGCGGAATACAGTGCCCACAGGCATAGGGGACATAAAGCTAGACGAAAGGCTAGGGGCTAGGCAGAGGGAGCAAGTAAGACGGGTGCTAGAGAGCCGATGAGACATGTTCTCCACTGACCCTGGATATACCACAGTAGCGGTGCACCGAGTGGAGACCCCGGGACAGGCACCCCTGCGGCAGCCAGCATACCGGGTCCCCCATTCAGTGAGGGAAAATATGTGCAGCGAGCTTAGGGACATGCTGGACACAGGCGTTATTGAGCCGTCCAACAGTCCCTGGGCATCCCCAGTGGTACTAGTACCCAAACGAGACGGGACCACCTGGTTCTGAATAGACTACCATAGGCTCAATGACAGAACCACAACCGATGCCTACCTTATGCCCCAAGTAGATGATCTCCTAGACCACATAGCCCATGGAAACTTCCTGACTACCCTAGATCTCTGCAAGGGGTACTGGCAAATCCCCTGGACTCGGAATCCATTCCAAAGTCGGCATTCATCACCCCATTCAGCCTATACCAGTTTAAGGTCATGCCATTTGGGATTTTGGGGCCTATTTATGATGGTGCGAGCGGACATGATCCGATATAGTGGATCATGTCCGCTGTACATCGATAAATGCTGACAGCATACGCTCTTGGCATTTATCATTGCACCAGCAGTTCTTGTAAACTGCTGGTGCAATACCGCCCCCTGCAGATTTGTGGCCAATCGGCTGTTAGCAGGAGGTGTCAATCGTATTCGATCGGGTTGATTTCTGAGGATTTCTGTCCGCCGCCTCAGAGCAGACGGACAGGTTATGGAGCTGCAGTCTTTAGACCGCTGCTTCACAACTTCCATACGGAGCTTGATAAATGCTCCGGCGACCTTCCAGAGGATGGTTGATCGCCTCCTTGATGGCCTCCAGGATTATACTTGCGCATACCTGGACGACATTGCGGTCTACAGCGATACCTGGAAAGACCATTTGGTCCATCTAGGTATCGTTCTGGATCGCATCAAGGCTGCCGGGCTGACGCTTAAACCAGACAAATGTATGGTAGGGTGCTCAGAGGTCCAGTACCTTGGGCACCGGGTAGGCTGCGGGAAGCAGAGGCCGGAGCTGGCCAAAATTGAGGCTGGAGCGAACTGGCCAACCCCCAAAACCATGACTCAGGTCTTAGCTTGCCTAGGGACCGCAGGATACTACAGCAGTTTGTCCCCAACTACAGTGCCATAGCCAAACCCCTGACTGACCTGACCCGCAAACAGCTGCCCCGACAGGTCCTGTGGTCCCCCTGAGTGTGAGGCCGCCTTCCAAAGCTTTAAAACAGCTCTAACTTCTGCCTCTATCCTGGCCGCTTCTAACCCATCCAAACGTTCTTGTCCATACAGATGCCTGCATATTCAGGTTGGGAGCAGTACTAAGCCAGGTGGATGAGGAGGGCCATGAGCACCCCGTAAACTATTTCAGTAGGAAGCTATTACCCAGAGAAGTAGGCTACGCGGTGGTGGAGAAAGAATGCCTGGCCCTGGTGTGGGCCCTTAAAAATCTACAATTGTACCTCTATGGAAGGGCTTTCACCATCCTCACGGACCAAAACCCCTTGGTCTGGCTCAACAGAGTCTCTTGCGCCTGTTGCGGTGGAGTTTAGCCTTGCAGCCCTTCAAGTTTACTATCCAATACCGGCCGGGAAAGAGCAATGGGAATGCTAACTTTTCAGGGGGAGCACTGTCGTGGATACGAGGCTGCCAAGGCTACCCCTCACCTTCCTACTACCTGTCTCACTCCTTTTTTACACCAGTTCTGGCATTTTCAGGGCTTACCGGATCTCCCAAACTCTTCCTATCTCTTGTTTTACTATTTGTACCTTCTCACGGAAGAGCTGATTGCTTACCGCCTAACCTTTTTCCGGCTGGCTCCTGGAACCACCAGCCGGCCACAAAGGGGTTAGGCGTTGTATTTATTTAATAACCCCTTTCTTTTTTCTTTCATTTGTTGTTAGGTGTTGTATTTATTTAATAATCCCTTTCTTTTTTCTTTAATTTGTAAGAAAATGTCATTAGTCACTAATCGTGTGAAAGACAGGTATCTGATCCCCTTGGGCCCAGACCGAATAAAAAGTAGAGGGGCGTTTGAATTAGCTATGGCAAATTTGGGGTTCCTCCTCATATACTGAAACATTTAATCCTCAATTGTCATATTATATTCATTATTTTGTAAATCTCCTCTCTCCTGACTACACACTGTATCCAAACTTTTTAAAACACTCAATGTTTCTAAATATTTGTACTCCAAATGATCTGCATTTGTGTTATTAGCTGCATTTTTAGGATTTTTAGTAAAATAACGCTTTAAAGTTAACTTTCTATTGAACTTCTGAATATCTATAAATATTTCAAATTCATTGGACAAAGTCTTAGGTGTGTAATTAAGACCCTTATTCAATATTTTTTTATAATTGTTATCCAAATCAATGTTTGCCAGGTTAAAGATACTTAGTCTCTCCCTTCCTCTCTCCTCTGCCTTCTATTTGGCTGTTCTAATTCTGTTTCCTCCTCTAGTCCCTCTCTTTGTTCTAAAGTTCTTTTGTTTGAACTTTGTTTCATTTCCCAGTTTGTGTGTTGGGGGCTTCTTTGATTCTGTTCTATTATATTGTGTTGTCCTGTTGATATTTTCCCTTACAAAGGACTCTTAGGTGTTGTCCTCCATTTTCTCTCTGTCTGATCCTTATAATTCTGATTGTATATAACCATTTTGATATCTATTATTATCATAGTAGTCAGTTCTACCCTGTTCCCTTTCCCAAGTTCTGTTCTCCTTTAGGTCTTTATCCCTATTTTGATTATGGTTGGGTTTCCACCCACTATCATTATGGGTAACTATATTGTTGTTTTCCTTGTTCCTAATTTTAGGGTTATCCTTTAACATGCGGGCATTTTGAGTTTTTTTTCTTTAAGGTATAGACCTTATGTTCCTTAAAATCCTATATATCCCTAGACAGTTTCACTTGTTTAGCTGCTCTAAGTTCAGAGTCTAATTTTTTTAATCTTATCTGAATGCTAGCGATTCTTGCTATCCACTTCTCATCTGTCTTATAGCGACCTACAATGAAGGTAATAAAATTATCAAGGAAGTTCTAAAAAAACATTGGGGGATCTTGAAGTCAGATGTTCTATTAGATCCTACTTTAACTGATATCCCATTGATAACATTTAAAAAGGGAAGAAATCTCAAGAATGTATTGTCCCCTAGTAAATTGAGACCCATATTAAAAAGAGACGAACATTCAAAGCAATTGGTTAAGTTTAAAAGATGGCACATATAAGTGTGGTAAGAATAACTGTGGAATGTGCAAACATGTAAATATGGACCCTAAATTCTCCAATAGTGATCATACTATAACGTTTAATATTAAAAGTCGCTGTACTTTTTACCCATGTAGTATATCTTTTAACATGCGGGTGTGATCTAATTTATGTGGGGCGCACGAAAAGGAAAATAAGACGTATAATTTTCTGAACATCTCTATAATATAAAAACAAAATTAGATAAACATAGTGTTCCCCTACATTTTAGGGATGGTCATGGGAGTGATTTCAGGACTCTCAAATCCAAATCATTGATTGGATCCCTCCAAGTAAAAATAATTGACTGTTAATACTTAGGAAACAGGAAACCATTTGTATACAAAAGTTAAATTGTTTGCATCTAAAGGGTTTAAATGTGGACCTAGATCTGGCTGCATTTATGTAAATATTGCAACTTAGGACATAGCTAAATTGTAGGTAATGACTATGCATTGGCTAAAATGACATATCATGGAATCTATTTACGAAGATAATATATTATAACATTACATTATATTATTCCAAACTTTACTGAGACAGACTACTGTACTGTGAAGCTCAAAATCTCATATATATAATTTATACTATCAAATCTGCTTTTACCAAGAGGTTAATCGTTCTTGTATTTATTTATACTGTTCTTTAGAAATATATATGGAGTGCAACCTTTTAAAATCTATGAGATTTATGAAATTCTATCAATATTCATTAAAAGTTTTTAATAATCAAATGTATTATGTAATTTATTATGTAATTGGTTTCTTAACATTTATTAATTCAGTTAGTGCAAAAGTGTATTTTTAATGTTAATGTTTTTTAACATACTGATCAGTTTTGTTTCAAACGTAGATAGGATGTTCAGTAGGTTGTGAGGTGAAAGACACTGATCTATGTGCCGAGTTTGAATTAATAAGAAGGGCACGTTGGATATTTAAAGAGAATCACGCCTTCTGATAATCAGATAATTCACCCTCTTGAGAAAGACCGCACAATAGCGGTTGAAACGCGTTGAGTTTTTTGTTGGATGAAGTGATGACCCGTAGTCTATTTGACGTCACACACACACTTTCTGGATCAGCGAAGAAAAACTATCTGGCATCAGATATTTGCAGGTCGTATGGATGTCAGCCGCCAGTTTAGCGTAGAGAGACCCTGACTGTGGACACTGATCGAGGGGGGAAATATATATACGGGACTTCTTGTGCCTTTGATGTATTTTATGGGATGATATGCAATAAACGTTTTTTAACATTGTAAGTGCAACTCTGCAGCGTTGTATGTTCCATACCTTTATACTACTCTTCAATCTGGTTGCGCTTTGTTTCTTTTCAGATTCCCTTGGCTTCTACCCTACTTCAGGTGGTTTGAAGGACACCATTTATGAAATAGTAGCAACCGGATTCTACTATTAGAGATCCATATTCGCATAATTTGATCGATATTGGGTATTGGTGAGATCATTACTATTGTTTTATCTTTCTTGGTTATTGATATTTGAAATAATTCGGTGATAGTATTGTGTTATTTTTTATATATCACTATTGTGTTAAACATCTGATAAATTTCTATTAAATTTCAAACAGGTCAGATACGACCGGCGATTTGTATATATTTCATACATTTTTTACTTACCCTGACTGTACACTGATTGTAATTAGCTCTCCAAACTTTCAGCCAGATTACGAATTTTGAGCTCTATAGGGAAATTAACGACCGTAACATTTTCAGCGTTATTTCACCTCCCTATAGCGCTGCTATTACGGGTTTTAAAAAAGCAGGCTTGTGCGGGCGATATGGTGGCGTTGAGCTCCATACCACACCGAAATCAAGCGCTGCTTTGACGTGCTCGTGCACAATTTCCCCATAGACATCAATGGGGAGAGCTGGCAAAAAAAAGCCTAACACCTGTGATCGCAGAATGAAAAGCTTTGTAAGGCAGCCCTATTGATGTCTATGGGGAAAGAAAAACTTACGTTTAAACCTAACACCCTAACATAAACCCCACGTCTAAACACCCCTAATCTGCCGCCCCTAACATCGCCACCACCTACATTACAGTTATTAACCCCTAATCTGCTGCCCTTAAGATCGCCGCCACCTACATTGCAGTTATTAACCCCTAATCTGCTGCCCCTAACATCGCCGCCACTTACATTACACGTATTAAACTCAATCTGCCGCCACTATACTAAAGTTATTAACCCCTAAACCTAACCCTAACTTAACCCTAACCCTAACACCCCCTAACTTAAATATAATTAAAATAAATCTAAATAAACCCTACAATTATTAACTAAATAATACCTATTTAAAACTAAATACTTACCTGTAAAAAAAAAACTAAGATAGCTACAATATATCTAATAGTTACATTGTATCTAGCTTAGGTTTTATTTCACAGGTAAGTTTGTATTTATTTTAACTAGGTAGACTAGTTAGTAAATAGTTATTAACTATTTTCTAGCTACCTAGTTAAAATAAATACAAAGTTACCTGTAAAATAAAACCTAACCTGCCTTACACTAAAACCTAACATTACAATAAAATGAAATAAATTAAATTAATAAAATACAATTTACTAACTTACAAAAAAAAATAAACACTAAATTACAAAAAAAAATTAATGACTCCTAATCTAAATAAACCTAAGATAAACATTGCCCTGAAAAGGGCATTTGGATGGCCAGTGCCCTTAAAAGGGCATTTAGCTCTTTTACGAATTGCCCAAAACCCTAACCTAAAAAAAAAACACCCAAAAAAACCTTAAAAAAACCTAAAACTAACCCCAGACGATCCACTTACAGTTATCGAAGTCCGGACATCCATCCTCATCCAGCCGGCGAAGTCCTCATCCAAGCGGCAAGAAGTCTTCATCCAGGCGGCCTCTTCGATCTTCATCCAGCCGGCGAAGTCCTCATCCAAGTGATAAGAAGTCTTCATCCAGACGGAATCTTCTATCTTCATCCATCCAACACGGAGCGGGTCCATCTTCAAGACATCCAGCGCGGAGCATCCTCTTCTTACGGTCGCCGGCATAAACTGAAGGTTCCCTTTAAGTGACATCATCCAAGATGGCGTCCCTTACATTACCTTTGGCTGAAAGATTTCTATCAGCCAATAAGAATTAAAGGGGAAAAATCCTATTGGCTGTTGCAATCAGCCAATAGGATTGAGCTTTCATCCTATTGGCTGATTCCATCAGCCAATAGGATTGAGCTCTCATACTGTTGGGGGGTTGTTTGTATTTTTTATTGCAATGTAAAAGAGCTGATTTCTTTGGGGCAATGCCCAGCAAAAGGCCCTTTTAAGGGCCATTGGCAGTTTAGTGTAGGCTATGTTTTTTTTTATTTTAGGGGGGCTTTTTTATTTTAATAGGGCTATTAGATTAGGAGTAATTCGTTTTTATTTTTGATAATTTCATTTTTTATTTTTTGCAATTAAGTGTTTTTTGTTTTTTTTTGTAAGTTAGTAAATTGTATTTTATTAATTTAATTTATTTAATTTTATTGTAATGTTAGGTTTTAGTGTAAGGAAGGTTAGGTTTTATTTTACAGGTAACTTTGTATTTATTTTAACTAGGTAGTTAGTAAATAGTTAATAACTATTTACTAACTAGTCTACCTAGTTAAAATAAATAAAAACTTACCTGTGAAATAAAAATAAAACCTAAGATAGCTACAATATAACTATTAGTTATTTTGTAGCTATCTCAGGTTTTTTTTTTCCAGGTAAGTTTGTATTTAGTTTTAAATAGGAATTATTTAGTTAATAATTGTAAGGTTTATTTAGATTCATTTTAATTATATTTAAGCTAGGGGGTGTTTAGGCTTAGGGTTACGTTAGGGTTAGATTTAGGGTTAGGATTACTTTAGGGTTAGGATTAGGGGTTAATATATTTATGTAGAGTTAGTGATGTGGGAGGTCAGAGGTTTAGGGGTTAATAATTTATTTTAGTATATTTCGTTGTGGGGGGCTTGCGGTTTAGTGGTTAGTCGGTTTATTAATGCGGCAGTGTGGGTGGCCGGCAGATTAGGGGTTAATAATATTTAAATAGTGTTTGCGATGCGGGAGGGCAGTGGTTTAGGGGTTAATAGGTTTATTATAGTGGCGACGATGTCGGGGAGCGGCGGAATAGGGGTTAATACATTTTAATAGTGGGGGCGAGGTCCGGAGCGGCAGATATGGGGTTAATACATTTATTATAGTGTTTGCGATGCGGGAGCTAGGGCCTTGGTTTAGGGGTTAATAGGTAGTTTATGGGTGTTGGTGTATTTTTTAACACTTTAGTTATGAATTTTATGCTACAGCTTTGTAACGTAAAACTCATAACTACTGACTTTAAATCTTGTCAGTATAGGGTGTACCGCTCACTTTTGGCCTCCCAGGCAAACTTGTAATACCGGCGCTATGGGAGTCCCATTGAAAAAAGGACTTTTTAAAAAGAGCGGTACTGACATTGCGTGACGGACAAAAAGGTGTGCGGTACACCTATACCTACAAGACTCGTAATAGCAGCGTTAGGGAAAAAACAGCGTTATGAAGCATAACACTGCTTTTTCACTCATAACGCAAATCTCGTAATCTAGCTGTTTGTTATTAGCGCTAGTTAATTTCTCTTACTCAGTAGGAGCTGGTGACTCAAATAATGTAAATATAAACAGACTGCGCACATTTTGTTAATGGAAGTAAATTATAAAGTTGTTTAAAATTGCTGCTGTATCTGAATCATGCTATCCACATCCTAAATCACTAGAAAGTGATGCAGCATATCTGTAAAAAACTGACTTATTACACAAACATCTCTATGTAACAAAAGAAGATATTTCACCTTAACATTTCCTCAGTATCCACATTCCATTGTAAAGTATGTAGCCCTATTGTAGCAACACAATATTTCTTTTAGAAATTGTGCACCATTTACTAAAATGAGAGCACCATTTACTAAAATGAGAGCACCATTTACTAAAATGAGAGCACCATTTACTAAAATGAGAGCACCATTTACTAAAATGAGAGCACCATTTACTAAAATGAGAGCACCATTTACTAAAATGAGAGCACCATTTACTAAAATGAGAGCACCATTTACTAAAATGAGAGCACCATTTACTAAAATGAGAGCACCATTTACTAAAATGAGAGCACCATTTACTAAAATGAGAGCACCATTTACTAAAATGAGAGCACCATTTACTAAATTGAGAGCACCATTTACTAAAATGAGAGCACCATTTACTAAAATGAGAGCACCATTTACTAAAATGAGAGCACCATTTACTAAAATGAGAGCACCATTTACTAAAATGTGCTCATGATTTAGTAAATTGGGAACAAATTTTAGCAAATCATGAGCACAATTTATGCTCCCCTTCCAGTAAAATGTGCTTATGGAATACTTAAATTGTACCCGATTTGCACATTTACACCTTCGGGTTAGTGCGCTAGCGAAATTCAGAAATTAGCGTGGCCGTACTATCCGACCTCTAGATGTTAGCGCGCCTGAGTCCTTAGCTCGCAAGCAAACTTTTTACTTTCAACTTTTAATATGAGTTATAGAATAAGAGCACTATTGATTTAACTTGCGCAGATAGCGCTAATATTTGTTTGTTCCGCTTGTGATCTGGGCCTTCTTTTACATTGCAGTTCTTAAAGGAGCAGAACACATAGTACTTCTTCTCCCCCCCCCCCCAAATAGATAATAATTTATTCTAATGATGCTTCAATGTTGAAATCCTCCATTTTAAAAGTAAGAATAGCAGCGCTTGACAGCGACATGGTAGCACGCGCTGTGTCAGAGAGGTATGACTTCTGGTTAGCTGCTATCCTTGTATTTAATATATATATATATATATATATATATATATAATATATATAAATAATGCTTTAAAGGGACAGTCAAGTAAAAATTAAATTTTCATAATTCAGATAGGGCATGTTATTTTAAACAACTTTCCAATTTACTTTTATCATCAAATTAGGTTTGTTCATTTGGTATTCTTTTGTTGAAAGCTAACCTAGGTAGGCTCATATGGTAATTTCTAAGCCCTTGATGGCCGCCTCTTATCTCAGTGCATTTTGACAGTTTTTCACAGCTAGACAACACTAGTTCATGTGTGCCATAGGGATAACATTGTGCTCACTCCTGTGGAGTTTATTTATGACTCGAGACTGGTTGGCTAAAATGCAAGTCTGGCAAAAGAAGTAAGTCTACAGTAAGCTTGTTTGTTATCAATTGTTTGTGTATTTCCATAGAGGTTTCCTTGTTATATTGTTTGCTAATCTGAGCACCTTTAGCAATGCAAGTGGTATGGCTTAAAAAAAATAACAGCAAAAATAAATCCCCCAAGCTACCGTACATATAGGATAGGTATTGAGACCACTGTAAGAATGTGCATGCAGTGATAGAGTTTTCTAAAGTTGGGCAATAAATGAACACACCAGTTGAGTGTGTAAACTTTCTGAATACATTAACACCTAGGGGTAGATTTATTAATAGTTGAGCGGATATGATTTGCTGTAGCGAAACATGTTCATTCGACCTCGCTAAATGCAGACAGCATTTAACATTGCACAAGCATTTCTAGTTAAATGCTTGTGCAATACCGCCCCCTACTCGCTGGCAGCCGCTAGCAGGGGCTGTCAATCATCCCGATCGGGATGATTTAGTGGCGGACAAGTTAAGGAGTTAGTCTTACGACCGCTGCTTCTTAACTTACTTTCCAGGCGCACCTGAAACGATGGGGCTCCGAAGCAGCATTCGCAGCTAATTAAATGTAGCCCCTTGTCTGCTGCAACTGTTTTTCTGTAGCTAAAATCCACCCATCACTTGCCTTATTTGGAGGAGCTAATCCAAAACAGTAGTAGCCATTGTCATCTTTTTGTTTGTTTTGTTAATGACAGGTGAATAGTGAAATATTACCTGTTTGCTTTACTACATATACATATATTATTGTTCCTTCTGTCAGTCCTATTTAGTCTCCTGACCAGGCTTCTATATCTCAGTAATTTTCTGTTGGTTTCTTCCTGTGTTGGAGCAAGGCCAAACGCTCTCACATTATTTGCAAAAGAAAACTTCAGCGAGCGCTTTAGATGATGTAATCTTCATTTAAAATGCACAGACTCAATTACTGACCCTGCGTTTGCTCGCAATTAGTTTATGGACTCGTATTACTCACCGGAAAAAGCAGCCGGAGCACAGATCTGAAGGAACCAGTCACATATCATTGCAAGGAAATCAGAGACTAGAAAAAAAAGGTTTATAACAGTGCTAGATTAAGAGGTCACGTTCTGATGATATTACATTTATAATAAAGTTAGTAACAAATTGTAGAGTGTTTCCCTTATTGACACACATCCACATTAGGTATGGTTCAAAAACCTTGTCACTGCACAACCACTACTCGCTCCCATATGAAAATACCCAAGTACCTGTGTGTCCTCCGGACTGTATGTATTGGGTACTTGTAAAGCACGGCTAATCACCATAAGGGTCTCAAGGCACTGCTCATTTTATCAACCTCAGAAGGATGAAAGGCTGAGTGAGCCTCGCCGGGGATCGAACCTGCAACCCTTGGGTTGCTACAGAGCTCAGCTACAGTGCCTTAGCATGCTGACCTATCTGTCCGTCTGAATGTAAGCCCAAACACTCTGGTGCAGAGGGGATCCGCTTTTCATGTCGTACACTAGAAGCTTTACTTTTCCTCTCACCATCCAGGCGTTGCAGCGTGCAGCTGGCCAGATCTACTGTGGGCGCTATGGTGACATCATCACCAATGGCTGAAGTTGAGTAGGGTAACAGAAGCTGGCAAAACGGTTCCGTTGTGTTAAGGCTGTGGATCTTCTGGGTAATGAAGATACAAAAAATTAAAAAGGCGATCCGCTCCTCGGATTAAAGTAAAACAAACTTTTATTGACAAATTGTTTTAAAACAAGTGAGGAAATATGACTACGGCTATACAGCCGAAACGCGTAAGCCACAGTGCTGCGCCTGCTTAGTGAACTGTTTGGGAGCTTCCCTCACTTGTTTTAAAACAATTTGTCAATAAACGTTTGTTTTACTTTAATCCGAGGAGTGGATCACCTTTTTCCTTTTTTGTATTTAATGTATAATAACATAGATTTTAATGGCAAATAAGAAACTATGATTATGTTAAAGGGACAGTCTACTTAAAAAATGTTATTGTTTAAAAAGATAGATAATCCCTTTATTGCCCATTCCCCAGTTTTGCATAACCAACACATTTATATTAATACACTTTTTACCTCTGTGATTACCTTGTATCTAAGCCTCTGTAGACTGCCCCCTTATCTCAGTGCTTTTTACAATCTTGCATTTTAGGTTTGTTGTGTAATATTTAAAAAGCTAATAAAAAGCACTGAGATAATGTGCGGCCTGCAGGGTATTAGAAACAGGCAAACTAAGAGGTTATAAAGTATATTAAAGGGACACTGAACCCACATTTTTTCTTTTGTGATTCATATAGAGCATGAGATTTTAAGCAACTTTCTAATTTACTCCTATTATCAAATTTTCTTCATTCTCTTGGTATCTTTATTTGAAATGCAAGAATGTAAGTTTAGATGCCGGCCCATTTTTGGTGAACAACCTGGGTTGTCCTTGCTGATTGGTGGATAAATTCAACTAACATTAAAAAAGTGTTGTCCAGAGTTCTGAACCCAAAAAAGCTGGGATGCCTTATTTTTCAAATAAAGATAGCAAGAGAACAAAGAAAAATTTATAATAGGAGTAAATTAGAAAGTTGCTTAAAATTGCATGCTCTATCTGAATGTCACCGCTCACTTACCTACAGCGCTGGTATTACAGGTTTTCCTAAACACGGCGTTAACAGGCAAGAAGTGAGCGTAGAGCGAAATTGAGCTCCATACCGCACTCCAATACCAGCGCTGCTTAAGTCAGCGGTGAGCTGGTTGTACATGCTCGTGCACGATTTCCCCATAGACATCAATGGGGAGAGCCGGCTGAAAAAAAGCCCAACACCTGCAATAAAGCAGTGTAAAGCTCTGTAACGCAGCCCCATTGATTCCTATGGGGAAACACATTTTATGTTTACATCTAACACCCTAACATGAACCCGAGTCTAAACACCCCTAATCTTACACTTATTAACCCCTAATCTGCTGCCCCCGACATCGCTGAAACCTGCATTATACTTATTAACCCCTAATCTGCCGCTCCATACATCGCCGACACCTGCATTATGCTTATTAACCCCTAATCTGCTGCCCCCAACATCGCCGACACCTACATTATATTTATTAACCCCTAATCTCCCGCCCCCAATGTTGCTGCAACCTACCTACATTTATTAACCCCTAATCTGCCACCACCAACGTCGCCACCACTATAATAAACATATTAACCCCTAAACCGCCGTTCTCCCTCCTCGCAAACACTAGTTAAATATTATTAACCCCTCATCTGCTGCCCCTAACATCGCCGCCACCTACCTACATTTATTAACCCCTAATCTGCCGCCCCAACGTCGCTGCCACTATACTAAAGTTATTAACCCCTAAATCTAAGTTTAACCCTAACACCCACTAACTTAAATATAATTAAAATAAATCTAAATAAAACTTCTATTAATAACTAAATAATTCCTATTTAAAACTAAATACTTAACTGTAAAATAAACCCTAAGCTCGCATTCTATTGGCTGATTGGATCAGCCAATAGGATTGAAGTTCAATCCTATTGGCTGATTGCATCAGCCGATAGGATTTTTTCGACCTTAATTCCGATTGGCTGATAGAATTCTATCAGCCAATCGGAATCTAAGGGAAACCATCTTGGATGATGTCACTTAAAGGAACCTTCATTCGTCGGGAGTCGTCGTAAGCAGAGGATGCTCCGCGCCGGATGTCTTGAAGATGGACCCGCTCCTCGCCAGATGGATGAAGATAGAAGATGCCATTTGGATGAAGACTTCTGCCCGTCTGGAGGACCACTTCTCCCGGCTTGGATGAAGACTTCTCCCGGCTTCGTTGAGGACTTCTCCCGGCTTCGTTGAGAATGGATGCCCGGTCTTCAAAACTGTAAGTGGATTTTCGGGGGTTAGTGTTAGGTTTTTTTAAGGGTTTATTGGGTGGGTTTTAGTTTTAGATTAGGGTTTGGGCAGCAATAGAGCTAAATGCCCTTTTAAGGGCAATGCCCATCCAAATGCCCTTTTTAGGGCAATGGGGAGCTTAGGTTTTTTTAGTTAGGGTTTTATTTGGGGGGTTGGTTGTGTGGGTGGTGGGTTTTACTGTTGGGGGGTTGTTTGTATTTTTTTTACAGGTAAAAGAGCTGATTTCTTTGGGGCAATGCCCCGCAAAAGGCCCTTTTAAGGGCTATTGGTAGTTTAGTTTAGGCTAGGTTTTTATTTTTATTTTGGGGGGGCATTTTTATTTTGATAGGGCTATTAGATTAGGTGTAATTAGTTTAAATATCTTGTAATTTGTTTTTATTTTGTGTAATTTAGTGGGGGATTTTTGTAATTTAGGTATTTGTATTTAATTTAGTTAATTGTATTTAATTTAGGTAATTTATTTAATTGTAGTGTAAGGTTAGGTGTTAGTGTAAGACAGGTTAGGTTTTATTTTACAGGTAAATTTGTATTTCTCTTGCAAGATGTATCCAGTCCACGGATTCATCCTTACTTGTGGGATATTCTCATTCCCTACAGGAAGTGGCAAAGAGAACACACAGCAGAGCTGTCCATATAGCTCTTCCTCTGGCTCCGCCCCCCTAGTCATTCTCTTTGCCGCTCTAACAAGTAGCATCTCCACGGGAGGGTAAAGTGAATGTGGTGTTAGTTTGTAGTTTTTATATCTTCAATCAAAAGTTTGTTAATTTTAAATAGTGCCGGTTTGTACTATTTACTCTCTGGCAGAAAGTGAAGAAGAATTCTGCTGAGAGGAAAATGATTTTAGCATGTTGTAACTAAAATCCAATGCTGTTCCCACACAGGACTGGGGAGTACCAGAAAACTTCAGTTGGGGGGAACAGTTTGCAGGCTTAACTGCTACAAGGTATGTTCAGTCATCTTTTCAAGACTTAGTAATGCTAGAAGACTGACAAGAATCCCCATGTGGGGAAGGTAAGCCATATTCTGAGACTCAGTATGGAAGGAAGGCTTAATTAACAGGGCTCAAAGACTGGTGGACACTGTTAAAGGGCAATCGATTATTTTTTTGTGAATATATAATCATTATCAAAGTATTTATTACTTTTGGAGAGTTTTATGGGGTTTTATTCCACATGGCAGAATTTTAGACACCTATTTAGGGTTTTGAAGGCCCCACAACTCCGGAGTGGAGAGGAAGGGGGCCTAAATTTCGCGCCTCAGTTGCGCAGTTCATATTGCAGACAGCTTTATGCAGCTTCACGTGGAGGGTCCAAAGACTACTAAGAGGACTTCATAGAGGCTTATTTTCATCAAATTAATCCCCAGGGGCAAGGTAGGGCCACAGCAGATTGCTGTGGCACGGTGCTGTAGTTTGCTAACCGGTTGTCAGCTTTAGGTTGCTCCGGTTCGGGCATTAAGGGGTTAATTGACTTGAAATTTACTGTGCAATCATTAAAAGGCATTAAGATAGTGTGGTAAAAATTTCAGAAAGATTGGATCATTTTTTAAGATTAAGTAAAAAAGTGTGCGCTTTTTATTATTTAAAGGCACAGTACCGTTTTTTCTCAAATTGTATTTTTCAGTATTTGAGTGCTGTCTAAGTCTGTTTAACATGTCTGAGCCTACAGATAGACGTTGCTCTATGTGTTTGGTAGCCATGGTGGAACCAGCTTTACATTTGTGTTTTAAGTGTGCTAATGTATCTAAGCATTTTAAAGATCACGATGTTTCACTTATAAATGTATCCCAAGATGATTCTTTAACAGAAGGTAATGAGGATAGCCCACCTTCCTCTCCCCATGTGTCGACACCAGTTACGCCCGCGCAAGCGATGCCTAGTACCTCTAGCGCATTGGCCCCTATTACATTACAACAATTAGCAGCAGTCATGGATAATTCCCTTGCGGCATTTTTATCCAAACTGCCAGTTTTTCCTAAAAAGCGTGATAGCTTGGTTTTAAGAACAGAGTATGAGCAATCAGAAGCTTTGGAGGATTTGTCTGTTGTACCCTCACAACACTCTGAAGTGTCGGTGAGGGATGTGCTGTCCGAGGGAGAAATTTCTGACACTGGAAAGGTTTCTCAGCGGGCAGAATAAGATTCCTTAGCGTTTAAATTTAAGCTGGAACACCTCCGCGTGCTGCTTAAGGAGCTATTAGCTATGCTAGATGATTGCGACCCCATGGTGGTCCCTGAGAAATTGTGTAAAATGGACAAATATCTAGAAGTCCCTGTATACACTGATGCGTTTCCGATCCCGAAGTGGGTGGCGGATATTGTGGATAGGGAGTGGGAGAGACCAGGTGTACCCTTTGTTCCCCCTCCTATCTTTAAGAAAATGTTCCCCATTACTGATCCCAGGCGGGACGCATGGCAGACGGTCCCTAAGGTAGAGTGGGCAGTTTCAACACTAGCCAAGCGCAGAACCATACCAATTGAAGACAGTTGTGCGTTCAAAGATCCTATGGATAAGAAATTAGAAGGTTTACTAAAGAAAATATTTGTACAACAAGGTTTCCTTCTCCAACCTATTGCCTGCATTATTCCTGTAACTACTGCTGCGGCTTTCTGGTTTGAGGCGCTGGAGGAGTCGCTCCAGACGGAGACCTCATATGACGAAATTATGGATAGAATTTAGGCTCTAAAGCTGGCTAATTCGTTTATCACAGATGCCGCTTTGCAATTAGCTAAGTTAGCGGCGAAAAATTCTGGTTTTGCCATCATGGCGCGCAGAGCGATTTGGCTTAAATCATGGTCGGCCGATGTGTCGTCTAAGACAAAGTTACTGAATATTCCTTTCAAGGGAAAGACCCTTTTCGGGCCTGAGTTGAAAGAAATTATTTCGGATATCACTGGGGGAAAGCGCCATTGCCCTCCCGCAAGATAGGCCTTTTAAGGCTAAAAACAAGGCTAATTTTCGTTCCTTTCGCAACTTCAGGAGCGGTCCTGCTTTAACCTCTGCGACCACAAAGCAAGAGGGTAACTCTCCACAGCCCAAGGCAACCTGGAAGCCTTTGCAGGGCTGGAGCAAGGGTAAACAGGCCAAGAAGCCTGCAGCTGCTACTAAGACAGCATGAAGGGGTAGCCCCCGATCCGGGACCGGATCTGGTAGGGGGCAGACTCTCTCTATTTGCTCAGGCCTGGGCAAGAGATGTTCCCGATCCCTGGGCATTAGAGATAGTTGCTCAGGGATATCTTCTGGAATTCACCACAAAGCAAGAGGGTAACTCTCCACAGCCCAAGGCAACCTGGAAGCCTTTGCAGGGCTGGAGCAAGGGTAAACAGGCCAAGAAGCCTGCAGCTGCTACTAAGACAGCATGAAGGGGTAGCCCCCGATCCGGGACCGGATCTGGTAGGGGGCAGACTCTATCTATTTGCTCAGGCCTGGGCAAGAGATGTTCCCGATCCCTGGGCATTAGAGATAGTTGCTCAGGGATATCTTCTGGAATTCAGGGACTCTCCCCCAAGGGGAAGGTTCCACATTTCTCGTCTGTCTACAGACCAGACAAAGAAAGAGGCGTTCTTACGCTGTGTAGAAGATCTACTCAAGATGGGAGTGATATATCCAGTCCCAATTACAGAACAAGGACTGGGTTTTTACTCAAACCTGTTTGTGGTTCCCAAAAAGGAAGGAACTTTCAGACCAATCCTGGATCTAAAAATTCTAAACAAATTCCTCAGAGTTCCATCCTTCAAGATGGAGACCATTCGGACAATCTTACCGATGATCCAGGAAGGTCAATATATGACTACCGTGGATCTAAAGGATGCTTACCTTCATATTCCTATCCACAAAGATCACCATCAGTTCCTAAGGTTCGCTTTTCTGGACAAGCATTACCAGTTCGTGGCCCTTCCCTTCGGGTTGGCCACCGCTCCAAGAATTTTCACAAAGGTGCTAGGGTCCCTTTTAGCGGTACTAAGACCACGGGGCATTGCAGTAGCACCCTATCTGGACGACATCTTAATACAGGCGTCGTCTTTTCTCAGAGCCAAGGCTCATACGGATATTGTTCTGGCCTTTCTGAGGTCTCACGGGTGGAAGGTGAACACCGAAAAAAGTTCTCTGTCCCCGCTCACAAGGGTTCCCTTCCTGGGAACATTAATAGACTCAGTAGAAATGAAAATATTTCTGACGGAGGTCAGAAGGTTAAAGCTTCTAAGCACTTGCCGAGCTCTTCATTCCATTCTTCGGCCATCTGTAGCTCAGTGCATGGAGGTAATCGGATTAATGGTAGCAGCAATGGACGTAGTCCCTTTTGCTCGCATTCATCTCAGACCACTGCAATTGTGCATGCTCAAACAGTGGAATGGGGATTATGCAGATTTGTCTCCTCAAATCCAACTGGACCAGAAAACCAGAGATTCTCTTCTCTGGTGGTTGTCTCAGGATCACCTGTCTCAGGGAATGTGCTTCCGCAGACCGGAGTGGATCATCGTGACGACCGGCCCCAGTCTGTTAGGCTGGGGCGCGGTCTGGGGCTCCCTGAAAGCTCAGGGCCTATGGTCTCGGGAAGAGTCTCTTCTCCCGATAAACATTTTGGAACTGAGAGCGATCTTCAATACGCTCCAGGCATGGCCTCAGCTAGCGGCGGCCAAGTTCATCAGATTTCAGTCAGACAACATCACGACTGTAGCATACATCAATCATCAGGGAGGAACAAAGAGTTCCTTAGCGATGAAGGAAGTAACCAAGATAATCAGGTGGGCGGAGGATCACTCTTGCCACCTATCTGCAATTCACATCCCAGGAGTAGACAACTGGGAAGCGGATTTCCTAAGTCGTCAGACTTTTCACCCGGGGAGTGGGAACTCCATTCGGAGGTATTTGCTCAGCTGACTCAGCTTTGGGGCATTCCAGAGTTGGATCTGATGGCGTCCCGTCAGAACACCAAACTTCCCCTTTACGGCTCCAGGTCCAGGGATCCCAAGGCGTAATTGATAGATGCTCTAGTAGTGCCTTGGTCCTTCAATCTGGCCTATGTCTTTCCACCGTTTCCCCTTCTCCTTCGGCTGGTAGCCAGAATCAAACAGTAGAAGGCCTCGGTAATTCTGATAGCGCCTGCGTGGCCACGCAGGACTTGGTATGTAGACCTAGTGGACATGTCATCTGTCCCGCCTTGGACTCTGCCAATGAGGCAGGATCTTCTAATACAGGGTCCATTCAAGCATCCAAATCTAGTTTCTCTGCAGCTGACTGCTTGGAGATTGAACGCTTAATTCTATCCAAGCGTGGGTTCTCTGAATCAGTCATAGATACTCTGATCCAAGCTAGAAAACCTGTCACCAGGAAAATTTACCATAAGATATGGTGAAAATATCTTTGTTGGTGGGAATCCAAGGGTTACTCGTGGAGTAAAATTAGGATTCCAAGAATATTGTCTTTTCTCCAAGAAGGATTGGAGAAAGGTTTATCAGCTAGTTCCTTAAAGGGGCAGATATCCGCTCTGTCGATCCTTTTACACAATCGTCTGGCAGCAGTACCAGATGTTCAAGCGTTTGTACAGGCGTTAGTCAGAATCAAGCCTGTCTATAAACCTGTGGCTCCTCCATGGAGTCTAAATTTAGTTATTTCAGTTCTTCAAGGGGTTCCGTTTGAACCTTTACATTCCATATATATTAAGTTATTATCTTGCAAAGTTTTGTTTTTGGTAGC
Source organism: Bombina bombina (assembly GCF_027579735.1). NCBI lineage: Eukaryota > Metazoa > Chordata > Amphibia > Anura > Bombinatoridae > Bombina > Bombina bombina. Next base: position 93,452,791 of record NC_069510.1, read on the forward strand.
TATATCTTCTGCTCGAAGAGTTTCAGAATTGTCTGCTTTGCAGTGTAATTCACCCTATCTGGTGTTCCATGCGGATAAGGTAGTTTTGCGTACAAAGCCTGGTTTTCTTCCTTAAGTTGTTTCTAATAAGAACATTAACCAGGAGATCATTGTTCCTTCCTTGTGTCCTAATCCAGCTTCTAAGAAGGAACGGCTTTTGCACAATCTTGATGTGGTTCGTGCTTTGAAATTCTATTTACAAGCAACTAAGGATTTCAGACAAACATCATCTTTGTTTGTTGTCTATTCTGGTAAGAGGAGAGGTCAAAAAGCGACGGCTACCTCTCTTTCCTTCTGGTTGAAAAGCATCATCCGATTGGCTTATGAGACTGCTGGGCAGCAGCCTCCTGAACGAATTACAGCTCATTCCACCAGAGCTGTGGCTTCCACTTGGGCCTTCAAGAATGAGGCTTCTGTTGAACAGATTTGTAAGGCAGCGACTTGGTCTTCACTGCATACTTTTGCCAAATTTTACAAATTCGATACTTTTGCTTCTTCGGAGGCTATTTTTGGGAGAAAGGTTTTGCAAGCAGTGGTGCCTTCCGTTTAGGTTACCTGTCTTGTTCCCTCCCTTCATCCGTGTCCTAAAGCTTTGGTATTGGTATCCCACAAGTAAGGATGAATCCGTGGACTGGATACACCTTGCAAGAGAAAACAGAATTTATGCTTACCTGATAAATTACTTTCTCTTGCGGTGTATCCAGTCCACAGCCCGCCCTGGCAATTAAGTCAGGTCCAAATTTATTGTTTAAACTACAGTCACCACTGCACCCTATGGTTTCTCCTTTTTCTCCTAACCGTCGGTCGAATGACTGGGGGGGGCGGAGCCAGAGGGTGAGCTATATGGACAGCTCTGCTGTGTGTTCTCTTTGCCACTTCCTGTAGGGAATGAGAATATCCCACAAGTAAGGATGAATCCGTGGACTGGATACACCACAAGAGAAAGTAATTTATCAGGTAAGCATAAATTCTGTTTTATTTTAGCTAGGTAGTTAGTAAATAGTTAATAACTATTTAGTAACTATTCTACCTAGTTAAAATAAATACAAACTTGCTTGTAAAATAAAAATAAAACCTAAGCTAGATACAATGTAACTATTAGTTATATTGTAGCTATCTTAGGGTTTATTTTACAGGTAAGTATTTAGTTTTAAATATGAATTATTTAGTTATTAATAGTAGGTTATATTTAGATTATTTTAATTATATTTAAGTTAGTGGGTCTTATGGTTATACCTTGGTTTTAGGGGTTAATAACTTAAGTATAGTGGCGGCGACGTTGTGGGCGGCAGATTAGAGGTTAATAACTCTAATGTAGGTTGTGGCGATGTTAGGGGTGGCAGATTAGGTGTTAAATAATATTTAACTAGTGTTTGGGAGGCGGGAGTGCGGCGGTTTAGGGGTTAATAACTTTAGTATAGTGGCAGCGACATTGGGGATTATTAAGGTAGGTGGCGGCGATGTTAGGGATGGCAGATTAGGGGTTAATAATATGTAACTAGTGTTTGCGATGCAGGAGGGCCTCGGTTTAGGGGTTAATAGGTAGTTTATGGGTGTTAGTGTACTTTTTAACACTTTAGTTATGAGTTTTATGCTACAGCTTTGTAGTGTAAAACTCATAACTACTGACTTTAGAATGCATTACGAATCTTGCGGGATAGGCTGTACCGCTCACTTTTTGGCCTCCAAAAAAAAGCTTGTAATACCGGCGCTATGGAAGTCCCATTGAAAAAAGACTTTACAAAAATTGCGTAAGTTAATTTGCGGTACAGCTGTACCTACAAGACTTGTAATAGCAGCGGTAGTGAAAAAGCAGCGTTATGAGCCTTAACGCTGCTTTTTTACTCATAACGCAAAACTCGTAATCTAGCCGAATGTTAGTTATGCAAAGCTGGGGGATGTATAGTAAAGGCATTGGGGACGAATTATCAAGCTGCAAATGCAGCAGTTTGACGGCTCGCCGGAAACATAAGTTAAGAAGCAGCGTTTGTAAGAGGTGGCGGAGAGCAATAATCCTGATCAGATACGATCGGTATGATTGACACCGCCTGTTAGCGACCGATTGGCCGCGAATCTGCAGGGGCGGCATTGTCGTGCGGATAAAACGTCCCCATTTTCTGTCTTTTAAACAATAAAAAAATCAAGTAGACTGTCACTTTTAAAAAATTATTTGTAGTAAAAAAAATTGCATTGTACTTTGATTATGTATTTTGTATGTTTTTCCTGAAAACTACCCCTCAAAAATTAATTTTTTCCATGTAAGTTCACTTTTGACTTTATACTTTAAAGTATCTGTCCTTACCACCTTTGTCGGAGGTCTATACCATCAACCAACCTCTGTTTCATTATATAGAGACCTCCTTGTAGAGAGCGTGTTTATAAATGCAGACAAACAGCATATTGTTGGAGTAATTCATCTCTACCTTTGTAGGGGCAATACGGTCAGTGAGTGAAGCCCGGCTATCATTAATCCTGCGGCATGTTAAGTGCAGGCTGGGCTCAGAGCTATCAGAGAGAGTGTTTGTTCAGGGCGTAAAACAGGAAGAAAAATGAAGTGTCCCTGAGCCAGGACAATACATGTCGAACTTGGTGTCTACTTAAAGTGCCATTATGCTCCGGGCTTCAGCCACACAAAGAAAGGATAATAGTACTTGACAAAAAGAGCCCTTCATACTGGTGCTTCGTTTGCCTTTTAATTAGTGGAAAATCGTCCATGGTCATAGCTCCAGAGGGGGTGCTGCAAAGCTCCTTTATGGGCACAAACCTAGGGATGGGAAGATTTAATGGCGCCAGGCAGCTTGTATTAAGCCGGGGGGGGGGCAATTATTTATTGTGTGTGTGAGTCCTGCACATCCGTGTAGCAAAAGACTGAGAGCTAAGCTGATTCGGAAGAAATTCATAGTAGGTAAACAATTGATACATTTTTGTCGTTTTCGAGACCTATATCACAGGGGTGTTTGAGATTTTAAAAATTAATTGGACATCATTAATTCTATTTAATTTTCCTTAGTGTTATAATTAATATATTTAGGATCAGATTATGAGTGGAGCGCAAATGTTTTGCGTGTGAGCGATAAAGGGTTTATACCGTGTGTCAGGCTTTCCGCTGGTATGATGAGTTGAAAGTAAACGTGATCGCTTGACCGCAATTCGTAGAATGATTACCGCGACTTCAGAGCTCTGGTTAACTGTTTTAAGAAATTAAAAAGTTGCACAAAACACATACGAAGTACATTACAAAGTACAGTTACACTCATAATAACACTGTCTAACAAAAATGTAATCATTTTAAAAAAAATGGCACACAAAAGTTATAAGGGCTCAAAGTTATGAGGTCTCAGGTGTACATATACATGTCTAAAGATATGCATGTATATATATATATATATATATATATATATATATGTATTTGTGTATATATGTATTTAAAGACATAAATACATATATACAGTATATATATATATATATATATATATATAAGTGCATTGGAGCCCTTTGCCTTTAAGTAGATGAAAACATGTAAAAGCATGTTTCTGAAATATTAAAATTTAATAAAGTGCTATACTGTGTGTTTACTGTAAATATTTCACATTCCAATGTTCTGCACATAGCAGAATATGATCTAAGTATTATTTATAAATATATATTCCTATATATATCTATAAATATCTTTACCTATATATAATCATGTAGATAGATTTTTTTTTATGTTGGGTTGTGTGTATCTGTGTGCATGTATGTCTAAGTTTGTATGTGTTCATGTATGTCTAAGTTTGTATGTGTGCTTGTGTGTATCTGTGTGCATGTACTGTATGTCTAAGTTTGTATGTGTGTATCTGTGTGCATGTATGTCTAAGTTTGTATGTGTTCATGTATGTCTAAGTTTGTATGTGTGCTTGTGTGTATCTGTGTGCATGTACTGTATGTCTAAGTTTGTATGTGTGTATCTGTGTGCATGTATGTCTAAGTTTGTATGTGTGCTTGTGTGTATCTGTGTGCATGTATGTCTAAGTGTGTATGTGTGCTTGTGTGTATCTGTGTGCATGTATGTCTAAGTGTGTATGTGTGCTTGTGTGTATCTGTGTGCATGTATGTTTAAGTTTGTATGTGTGCTTGTATGTCTAAGTTTGTATGTGTGCTTGTATGTCTAAGTTTGTATGTGTGCTTGTTTGTATCTGTGTTCATGTATGTCTCTGTGTTTGTGTGTGCGTATTTGTGTGCATGTATGTCTCTCTCTGTTTGTGTGTGTGTATCTGTATGCATGTATGTCTCTCTGTGTTTGTGTGCATGTATGTCTGTCTGTGTTTGTGCGTGTGCCTATCTGTGTGCATGTATGTCTATTTGTCCTTGTGTGCGAGTACCTCTGTGCATTTATTTCTATTTGTGTTTGTGTGTGTATCTGTGCAAGTATTTCTATCTGATTTTGTGTGTGTGTGTGTATGTGTGCAAGTATTTCTATCTGTGTTTGTGTATCTGTGTGCAAGTATTTCTATCTGTTTTTGTGTATCTGTGTGCAAGTATTTCTATCTGTGTTTGTGTATCTGTGTGCAAGTATTTCTATCTGTGTTTGTGTATCTGTGTGCAAGTATTTCTATCTGTGTTTGTGTGTGCAAATCTATGTGCATGTATTTCTATTTGTGTTTGTGTGTGCGCATCTATGTGCACATATTTCTATTTGTGTTAGGGGCTCCTGTTGGCTGCAAGGCGTTGACGGAGGGAGCCGTGACCTGGGAGGAAGAGGCCCTTATGGGAGGTTAGGAGGGACTATAGGAGGAGCCTTAGGGGAGGTGATAAAAGGGCATGCAGAGCGGGAAAACCAGCAGACTGTTAATTTGGTGTTGGAGAAAACATCCTCTGTTGGTTCTCCCGCCCTGCATGGAATATGGCTGCGGTGGAGGAGCTTTTAGGTCGGCTTAGGGAGGCGGCGGCAGAGAAAGGACCTACCTGGTTGGAGTCGCAGGTCCGGTCGCTGCTGGGGGCTTCTGTGTCCGGTCCGGATGCTGGTGCGGTGCCACAAAGGAAGAAGTCGGCTAGGCCTTAGAGGCCTCCGGCCAGGCTTAGTCCCGAGGTGAGCGGAAGAGCATCTGGGGGACGAAAGGCCGGATCCAGCTCCAGCAAGAAGGCAGCGGTTGCAGCGGCGGCTGGTGGCGCATCTACTTCTGCAAGGCCCCAGGCTGTGACGTCATCAGCGGTGAACCGGAGCTGCGGATGGTGGCTGTGACGGCCTCGCAGGGAGACTCAGGTGAAACCAAAGCAGTGTACGGCCAGGAGTGGCCTGTTAGCAGGGGCCAAGTGGCGGGGAGTAATCTGGGCATTGCTGGGCCTAGCGGTCCTCCGTGTGCCTTTGGGGGGTGGTTGGAGACAGTGATAGTGAGGGGGAGGGGAGTTTGGCGCCAAATTTGTGTACTGTGGGGGAGGCGGGGGTGGGTAGTTTTGTACTTGCTCATGGTGGGGCTGAAGGTCCCAGAGCGTCCCAATTGTGTGTGAAGGAGCAGGTAGGGGAGGACAGGCCTCAGGGGTTTTTAGTTGATAGTGAGTATGGATCTGAGGAGGAGATGGAGGATTTTGAGCTAGATTCTGGGGCTGTGGGGTTGTTCCTGAATTTATCAGATGAGGAGTTTGTCCCCCCCCCCCTCCCCTGGTGCTAGTAGTAAAGGTGTTAGCCATTTTGGAGGGGCAGAAATTAGGTCCTCTTATGTATGTTCCTCTCCTAGGGCCCCCTATAATGCCGGGAAGGGTACCAATGTTGATGTGGGTGGCTCACGTGTGAGTTTTTCTTTTACAGATGCTACCCCTGTGGCGCAACGGCCTGGCCCGTCCGCGGCGGCGGACAACATGGACGGCCTGGAGGAGGATTTCTTCGGCCTGCACGGCTCTTGGACCGATTCCATTCGGATAGAGCCTGATGACGGCGGACAGGGTGACGCCTTGCAAGCTGCTGGTGGTGAGGGGAAGGGGTAGGGGAAGAGGGGTGGAGAGGCCTAGGGTACAGAGTGGGGCCAGATTCGGTATGGCGCCCACTCAAGGGGTTGGGGGGGGAATAGACGGCTAGTTAGGATGCTGGGCCAGGTGGGGATTTCTAGAGGGGGGACTAGACGACGGCCAGGGGCTGACGCCCCCTGGTCGGGGGGTGAAGGAGGCGGAGCTCCTAAGAGGGGTAGGGGGGGCCTACGGCCGGGGGGGTCAGTCTTCACCAGGTGAGACGGGGGAGTAGGGGTTTTCCTCCCCTGAATATGATTTCACATGCTGTTGTTTTACAGGATCAACCACGGCAGCCGGACCAGCATACACGGACGGCGGCCATACTGCAGGAGGGCATACAGCACAGAACGGGCTCCAAATTTCTACAGGAGAGCCAGCGCAGGGAGTGCAGTCGGCAGAGGCTTCAACAGGTGAGACAGGTTTGGCAAATGTGGGGGGGAATGTTACAGGGAATGTTAGTGATTCTGTGGCTGTAAGGGTGGTCGCAGGTTTGAGGGAATTGTTGTTGCAACTGGAGGGGTCTGTACCTGCTAATGACGTGTCTGTGGTTAGGGCGTGGGTCCCGGCTCCGGGTTCGTCGGGTGCCCCGGCGTTGGGGAGACTGGAAGTTGGAGCAGGGGGTTCCTCGGGCATGGGAGAACTTACTCCTGTGGTGTCCCAGGGTCCTGGGTTATCGGTGGTTACTGTTAGTGCTCCGAAGCCGGCTGATGGGCCTGAAATGAGAGTGGCGGACACGGCAATGTCCTGTTCTTGCCTTTGCTCCATTGGCCCCCTAGGGATGCATCTGACTTCGGATGTCAAAGATAGGATATGTAAATGAGAGTTTATTGAGTTGTTTTCCCTCCTTCCGCTTGAGCAATCCTTTGAGATTCCGGAGGATTCAAAAAAGGATGTGGCCAAAAAGGAAGAAGATGAAAGAAAAAAACGTTATAGGAAATTACCAAAGACACTCACAAATTGGTTCCAGGCCTTTGTGATCTATGCAAGCGTTTTTTCTGGTAGGTTCCCGGAGCAAGGTGGTTCCTTGTTCTGCTACCTGGATGAGATTGCGGCTGCTCAGAGAACATACGGTGGTATGGCCTGGTGGTCCTATGATGAACAGTTTTGGCAACGGCTGTCTGTTAAGCCGGAGATGAAGTGGGACGACCAGGACATGGGCTTGTGGCTAAAAATAATAACGCCTTTGAGAGCCTCCCAGTCCTTTCGGTCGGGAGCCTGTGGCTCCTCCTCTGGTGGGTCCCTGTCATCGGTTAGAAAGGGGTGCTGCTTCGCATTTAATGAAAAACAGTGCAAGTGGGGTTCCGCTTGTAAATTTAAGCACGAGTGCTCTGGGTGTGGGGGATTCCATCCCTATGCGAAGTGTTTCTGGAAGGGTAAATCAGGGGGAGCAGGCGATACGGCTGACAAAGGGGGCAACTCCGGTGAGGTTAGGCGCGATGGAGCCTTGGCTCGTCCTGTACGCTAGGCGTCAGGGCTGTATGGAGCGAGCGGCGTTGCTGTACCATGGTTTTCAGTTTGGCTTTGTTATTCCATCGCAGGGGGGCAGTCGGGTATTCAGGGGTAATTTGAAGTCTGCTCGCTTGTGGCCGGGGGTGGTCATTGAAAAGTTGAAGAAAGAGGTGTTGTTGGGGCGTATGGCGGGTCCTTTTGGTTCCCCGCCCATTCTGGATTTGAGAATCTCTCCGCTAGGGGTGGTGCCTAAGAGGGAGCCTGGGAAATTCAGGCTTATTCATCATTTATCTTTCCCGAAAGGGGGATCGGTAAATTATGGTATTCCTCAAGAATTGTCTTCGGTCAAATATGCCTCTTTTGACCAAGCTGTGGACTTGGTTTGAGAATGAGAAGCGGGACCTTTGGCATTGCTGGCTAAAGTTGACATCGAGTCGGCTTTCAGGTTGTTGCCTGTGCACCCGACTTTGCACCATTTGCTAGGCTGTTGTGTGGAGGACTCATACTATGTGGACCTATGTTTGCCCATGGGCTGCTCCATCTCGTGTTCCTTTTTTGAGCACTTCAGTACTTTCCTTGAGTGGGTCGTCTCGGAGAGGGCAGGCTTGTCGTCATTGGTACATTACCTGGACGACTTTTTGTTTGTGGGACCGGCTGGTTCCCTAGCTTGTAAGAGGCTGCAGGATGTTTGTTGTCAGGTCGCTTTAGAGTTTGGCGTCCCAATTGCGCAGGAAAACTCAGAAGGTCTGGTTACGTCCCTTGATTTTCTGGGCATCACGATTGACTCCATGAGTATGGAGTGCAGACTTCCAAGCGATAAGGTGTCAGATTTGCTGGAGGTTATCGACCGCTGTTTGTTGGTTAAAAAGATTACGTTGCGGGATCTTCAGTCGTTGATAGGCAAGTTTAATTTCGCATGCAGAATCATCCCGATAAGGAGGGTTTTTTTGCAGACGATTGACGCTAGCGACGGCGGGAGTGGTTAAGCCACACCATTTTGTTCGGTTGTCTAAGGAAATGAAGGATGACTTACGGGTTTGGAGGCGTTTTTTGGTGGGTTTTAACGGTTCTGCATTGTTTCAGGCGCCTAGGGTGTCTAATGAAGAATTGGGGCTGGTGACTGATTCCGCTGGTGGTTGTGGTTTTGGTGCGTATTTCTCAGGTCGTTGGTTTGCGGATAGGTGGCCTGATGAATGGTATTCATTGGGCCTGGTAAAAAATTTAGTATTTTTGGAACTTTTCCCCATTGTTGTCTCCCTGTTTGTTTGGGAGGAGGATTTGTGTAATCGGTCTGTTGTGTTTTCGACTGATATGGGGGTGGTGTATGCTTTAAATACCTTGACTTCTTCCTCCTTGCCTGTTCTGCGTTTGTTGCGGCTGTTGGTTCTGAAATGTTTGAGAATGAACGTGTGCGTTAAGGCTAAACATATTCCGGGGGTTTATAATTCTATAGCCGACTCCCTCTCTCGTTTTCAGTTTCAAAGTTTTCGGGAGTTGGCCCCCCTGGCGGACGTGACGGGTTGCCCGTGCCCGGGTTATCTGTGGAGGCTTGGAGTGGAGGACTGGCTAGACTGGTGAGGGCTTCGTTGGCACCAGGTACTTGGGCTTCTTATTCTAGAGTGTGGAGGGACTGGGAGTCCAGGTTAATGGCCAGTGGTATTTGTGAAAGGGGTCTTGAGCTTACAGGTTTTCTGTTGGACTGGATGTGGGAATGGGGATCTCAGAAATTGTCGGCTTCGGCAATGGAGAGGTGCCTTGCTGCTTTGTCAGGATATTCAGGATGTGACAAGGGTTTTTTGGGTTCGGCAGGTCCTAAAGGGCTTGAAGAGGGGTTCGGTAGGCCCCTCCCCTGATAGGAGGAGACCGATTACCTTTTCGTTGTTGAAGAATTTGTATGGGATTTTGGGGGTTGTTTGCTTGTCGGTTTTCGAAACTTGTTTGTTCAGAGTGGCTTATGTTTTGGCCTTTTTTGGGGCATTCCGGATATCGGAATTGGTCAGCAAAAATTTGAATTCTAGGGGGGGTTTGGGGATTTCGGATGTGGTTCTTTATGAGTTCAGGGTTGAGATATTTTTGAGGAAGAGTAAGACGGATCAGCTGGGGAAGGGTAGGACGGTGGTCCTTTTTCCTAGTGGGTCGGAAGTTTGTTCGTGCCAGTGTTTGCGGTTGTACTTGGGTTGTCGGCCCGTGATTCAGTGCCCTTCTCCAGTAATTCCATTCTAAAATCAGTTTTTTTTCAGTTCCTGTTAGAAATAGAAGTGCAACATACTGTTATATTCCACACAGCCATTGGCTGCACACTCTAGTGACCTATTTATAAATGTCCCTAATTGGCCACAGCAGAGAAGGTATCCTAAGTTACAACATGGCAGCTCCCATTGTTTTATAGAAACTAAAACTACACTTATTTTGTCAATATTTAAACAGCTAATGAAACTTTAAAAAATACATCTACATGTTATTCTCAGACTAATCTTTTCTTTGAATGCATCATTCTATCTTGCGTTTATTTAGTGTTTAATGTCCCTTTAAGGGGGTGGAGAGTTTAAACAGTTTAACCCCTTAATGACCACAGCACTTTTCCATTTTCTGTCCGTTTGGGACCAAGGCTATTTTTACATTTTTGTGGTGTTTGTGTTTAGCTGTAATTTTCCTCTTACTCATTTACTGTACCCACACATATTATATACCGTTTTTCTCGCCATTAAATGGACTTTCAAAATATACCATTATTTTCATCATATCTTATAATTTACTATAAAAAATATTATAAAATATGAGGAAAAAATGGAAAAAAACACACTTTTTCTAACTTTGACCCCCAAAATCTGTTACACATCTACAACCACCAAAAAACACCCATGCTAAATAGTTTCTAAATTTTGTCCTGAGTTTAGAAATACCCAATGTTTACATGTTCTTTACTTTTTTTGCAAGTTATAGGGCTATAAGTACAAGTAGCACTTTGCCATTTCCAAACCACTTTTTTTCAAAATTAGCGCTAGTTACATTGGGACACTAATATCTTTCAGGAATCTCTGAATATCCATTGACATGTATATATTTTTTTTTAGAAGACATCCCAAAGTATTGATCTAGGCCCATTTTGGTATATTTCATGGCACCATTTCACCGCCGAATGCGATCAAATAAAAAAATTATTTTACTTTTTCACAAATTTTTTCACAAACTTTAGGTTTCTCACTGAAATTATTTACAAACAACTCATGAAATTATGGAATAAATGGTTGTAAATGCTTCTCTGGGATCCCCTTTGTTCATAAATAGCAGACATATATGGCTTTGGCTTTGCTTTTTGGTAATTAGAAGGCTGCTAAATGCCACTGCGCACCAACCGTGTATTATGCCCAGCAGTGAATGGGTTAATTAGGGAGCATGTAGGGAGCTTCTAGGGTTAATTTTAGCTCTAGTGTAGTGTAGTAGACAACCCCAAGTATTGATCTAGGCCCATTTTGGTATATTTCATGCCACCATTTCACCGCCAAAAGCAATCAAATAAAAAAAAATTGTTCACTTTTTCAAACTTTAGGTTTTTCACTAAAATTATTTACAAACAGCTTGTGCAATTATGGCACAAATGGTTTTAAATGCTTCTCTGGGATCCCCTTTGTTCATAAATAGCAGACATATATGGCTTTGGCGTTGCTTTTTGGTAATTATAAGGCCGCTAAATGCTGCTGCGCATCACATGTGTATTATGGCCAGCAGTGAAGGGGTTAATTAGGTAGTTTGTAGGGAGCTTGCAGGGTTAATTTTAGCTTTAGTGTAGAGATCAGACTCCCACCTGACACATCCCACCCCCTGATCCCTCCCAAACAGCACTCTTCCCTCCCCCACCCCACAATTGTCCCCGCCATCTTAAGTACTGGCAGAAAGTCTGCCAGTACTAAAATAAAAGGTATATAAAAAAAAAAATAATAATTTTTTTTAAGCATATTTACATATGCTGCTATGTAGGGTCCCCCCTTAGCCCCCAACCTCCCTGATCCCCCCAAAATAGCTCCCTAACCCTCCCCCTCTGCCTTATTGGGGCCATCTTGGGTACTGGCAGCTGTCTGCCAGTACCCAGTTTGCAAATAAAAATGTTTTATTTTTTATGTTTTACTTTTTGTTTCTGTAGTGTAGCTTCCCCCCCACAGTCCAATACCCCACCAGCCAAACCGATCACCAAAAAAACCATATTAACCCCTTTGATCCCCACTTCTAACATAAACATTTTCTGTAGCGTAGTGGTTCCCACCCGCTCCCTCCCCGTGCACGCGCCCGCCCGGCCTACCCGTGCACGCGCGCGCGTCCGTGCGCGTCCCCCCGGTCGTCCCCGCCCCCGATCCCGCCCCCCTCCGCATCACAAAGGCCATCGATGGCCGCCACCCACCTCCCATACCGGCTCCCACCCACCAACGAACGTAGCCGTTAATGTCCGGTGCAGAGAGGGCCACAGAGTGGCTCTCTCTGCACCGGATGGCTACAAATGGTTATTGCAGGATGCCTCGATATCGAGGCATCACTGCAATAACCGGAAAGCAGCTGGAAGCGAGCAGGATCGCTTCCAGCTGCTTTCCAAACCGAGGACGTGCAGGGTACGTTCTCAGGCATTAACTGCCTTTTTTTTGAGGACGTACCCTGCACGTCCTCGGTCATTAAGGGGTTAAAGGGGCACTGAACTCAAATTTTTTCTTTCGTGATTCAGATTGAGCATGACATTTTAAGCAACTTTCTAATTTACTCCTTTTATCAAATTTTCTTTATTCTCTTGCTATCTTTATTTGAAATGCAAGAATGTAAGTTTAGATGCCGGCCCATTTTTGGTGAACAACCTGGGTTGTTTTTGCTGATTGGTGGATAAATTCATCCACCAATAAAAAGTGCTGTCCAGAGTTGTAAAACAAAAAAAACAAAAAAAAACTTAGATGCCTTCTATTTCAAATAAACAAACAAAGAAAAATTGGTAATAGGAGTAAATTAGAAAGTTGCTTAAAATTGCATGCTCTATCTGAATCATGAAAGAAAAAATTTAGGTTCAGTGTCCCTTTAACTAGCCTTTTAGGATCACCTGAAATACTGGAGCCCCAAAGCTGATTTCACAGCTTATTATAATGTGGCCCCATGTGTTAAACCCCTTTTTGGGTTTAAAGGGATAGTAAACCCCAAAATGTTCTTTTATGATTCAGATAGAACATAAGAATTTAAACAACTTTCCAATTTAATTCTGTTATCAAATTTTCTTCATTCACTTGTTATCCATTGCTGAAGGAACAGCATTGCACTACTGACAGGAAGCTGAAAATATCTATTTAGCCAATCACAAGAGACAAATGTGTGCAGGCACCAATATGTGTGTATTCATTTTTTAACAAGGGATACTAAGAGAACGAAGTACATTTGAAAATAGAAGTAAATTTAAAAGTGTCTTAAAATTACCTGCTCTATCTAAATCATGTAAGTTTAATTTTGATTTTCCTATCCCTTAAATTACATAGTTGCACACAATAATTTGTGTAGTAATAAAACACCCTAACAAATCAGAACGGTTAATTGTTACATTATTTTATCCTTTCAAAGCACCTGGTTTTACATTTCAGCAAATTACCGCTGTAAACACATCAGTATCACTACAGATCTCATTGTATCAATATATAACAGGGGCTGGACTTATGTATTTTACCCTGGAATTAAAAGGTTACTAGGTGCACTCACAGAAAACAAATGCTATTACCTGCACTTAACATTGTTATGATGTCCTTAAGTGAAAACCCTGTTGTACTGCAGTGCAATCTTTCTGTCAGTATACATTATTAATGATTCCTCAGTCTTCTGCAGATTAACTCTGTGTGGCCCTTGCCCTCACTACCCATCAGTTTGCTTTACATCAAAACCCTAATATGATTTGACTTAGACAAACCTCTTGTGTTAGTGACGACAGGAAAACAATGTCAGCTTTACTCTGAAACAGGTGTGTGATTATGCCTGGGAATGTTTGTATGACTAACTGATGCCATATTCATGAAGAGATTCTGCTAAGCTGGTATATATATATATATATATATATAAATGTTTAATCTCCTATTAAAAGTATTTATTAAGGAAACAAAAAATTGTGGAATATGCAATCTTCGTTTGTTTTTTGTGCTTTGGCAGTCAAATATTTTAGCAGGCTGTCCAGTAAAATCGTTACAAAATATACTGGAATTTTAAAGGGACACTCAAGTTAAAATGAAACTTTCATGATTCATAGAGCACACACTTTTGAACAACTTTGCAATTTACTTCCATTAACAAAAATGTGCAGTCTTTTTATATTTACACTTTTTTGAGTCACCAGCTCTTACTGAGTATGTGCAAGAATTCACAGTATATATGTACATGCATTTGTGATTGGCTGATTGCTGTCACATGATACAGGAGTGGTGGAAAAAGACATAACTGAAATTTCTCAGAAAAAAGATCTACTACTCATTTGAAGTTCAGACTAAGGGGCCGATTTATTAAGGGTCGAATAGCCCTGAATACAGCTGTTTCCGCGTGAGCCGTTAGTCTCGCCGGAAACAGGAGTTAAGATGCAGCGGTCTTAAGACCGCTGCTCCTTAACTCGTTTGCGGCCTCTGAGGCTGAGGACATAAATCCACCTGATCGAATACGATTGGGTTAATTGACACCCTCTGCTAGCGGCGATTGGCCTCGAATCTGCAAGGGGCGGCATTGCACAAGCATTTCACTAGAAATGCCTGTGCAATGTTAAATATCGACAGTGTATGTTGTCAGCATTTAGCGATGTCAGGCGGACATCGTCCGTTTGACAGTTAATAAATCCGCACCTTAGTGCTATTGCATTGTCTTTTTATCATGCATTTGTTTTTTAAACTCCTCTGATTGGTTGAAAATTACTAAAGGCTTCTTATGATATAATGCATGAGAAATATAGGCCAGAAAGAAGTGACACAGCACATGTACTACTCTGGCAGCCAAGGGGGTAAAACAATCACTGCCTTATGGTTCTGGCAGTCTGGGGGATTTACAATAATGTTTTCTGTGTGTTACATGTAGCTACTGAGGTATCACTGCTCTGATTTTGTACTCGGAACTAGACATGTGCACCGCTAAAAAATTCGGTTCGTTTTCGGTTCGGATTGATTCGGACTTTTCGAATTTCGTTTCGGATCGAATAGGATTCGGCAAAATTTGAATAAATTTGTTTCGGATTTATTCGGATCCGAATAAATTTGTTTCGGATTTATTCGGATTCGGCTGAATTCGGTTCTATTCCGTTCCGAAATTCGGTATGTTTTTAGTACACTAACACCCATTTAGTACACTAAGTCACTAACACCCATAAACTACCTATGAACCACTAAACCGAGGCCCCCCCACATCGCAAACCCTATAATAACATTATTTAACCCCTAATCTGCCGATCGGATATCGCCGCAACCTACATTATAGCTATTAACCCCTAATCTGCTGTCCCTAACACCGCCGACCCCTACATTATAGTTATTAACCCCTAATCTGCCTCCCCCAACGTCGCCGCAATCTAACTACAAGTATTAACCCCTAATCTGCCGACCCGATATCGCCGCCGCCTACATTATAGCTATTAACCCCTAATCTGCTGTCCCTAACACCGCCGACCCCTACATTATAGTTATTAACCCCTAATCTGCCCCCCCCCAACGTCGCCGCAATCTAACTACAAGTATTAACCCCTAATCTGCCGACCCGATATCGCCGCCGCCTACATTATAGCTATTAACCCCTAATCTGCTGTCCCTAACACCGCCGACCCCTACATTATAGTTATTAACCCCTAATCTGCCTCCCCCAACGTCGCCGCAATCTAACTACAAGTATTAACCCCTAATCTGCCGACCCGATATCGCCGCCGCCTACATTATAGCTATTAACCCCTAATCTGCTGTCCCTAACACCGCCGACCCCTACATTATAGTTATTAACCCCTAATCTGCCTCCCCCCAACGTCGCCACAATCTAACTACAAGTATTAACCCCTAATCTGCCGACCGCAAATCGCCGCAACTATAATAAATGTATTAACCCCTAAACCGCCGCACTCCCGCCTCGCAAACACTATAATACATTTTATTAACCCCTAATCTGCCCTCCCTAACATCGCCGCCACCTACCTACAATTATTAACCCCTAATCTCCCGCCCCCAACGTCGCCGCTACTATAATAAGGTTATTAACCCCTAAACCTAAGTCTAACCCTAACACTAACACCCCCTAACTTAAATATAATTTAAATAAAACGAAATAAGTTTACTATAGTTAAATAAATGAATCCTATTTAAAACTAAAGACTTACCTGTAAAATAAACCCTAAGATAGCTGCAATATAACTAATAGTTACATTGTAGCTATTTTAGGATTTATTTTTATTTTACAGGCAACTTTGTATTTATTTTAACTAGGTACAATAGTTATTAAATAGTTAATAACTATTTAATAACTACCTAGCTAAAATAAATACAAATTTACCTGTAAAATAAATCCTAACCTAAGTTACAATTACACCTAACACTACACTATCATTAAATTAACTAAATAAATGAATCATATTTAAAACAAAATACTTACCTGTAAAATAAACCCTAATATAGCTGCAATATAACTAATAGTTACATTGTAGCTATTTTAGCATTTATATTTATTTTACAGGCAACTTTGTATTTATTTTAACTAGGTACAAAAGCTATTAAATAGTTATTGACTAATTAATAGCTACCTAGTTAAAATAATTACAAAATTACCTGTAAAATAAATCCTAACCTAAGTTACAATTAAACCTAACACTACACTGTCATTAAATAAATTAACTACAAGTACCTACAATTATCTACAATTAAATAAACTAAAGTACAAAACCCCCCCACTAAATTACAAAAAAAAACAAACACTAAATTACAAAAAATAAAAAAATATTACAAGAATTTTAAACTAATTACACCTAATCTAAGCCCCCTAATAAAATAACAAAGCCCCCCAAAATAAAAAAAATGCCCTACCCTATACTAAATTACAAAAGTTAACAGCTCTATTACCTTACCAGCCCTGAACAGGGCCCGTTGCGGGGCATGCCCCAAAGAAAACAGCTCTTTTGCCTGTAAAAAAAAAACACAATCCCCCCCCCCACATTACAACCCACCACCCACATACCCCTACTCTAACCCAAACCCCCCTTAAATAAACCTAACACTACCCCCCTGAAGATCTCCCTACCTTGAGTCGTGTTCACCCAGCCGGGCCGAAGTCTTCATCCGATGGGGCAGAAGAGGACATCCAGACCGGCAGAAGTCTTCATCCAAGCGGGGCAAGAAGAGGTCTTCCATCCATCATACAAGTACCAAAATACAAACAAACACTAAATTACAAAAAATAATAAAATATTACAATAATTTTAAACTAATTACACCTAATCTAAGCCCCCTACTAGCTATTAATATAGCTTCAATATAACTAATAGTTACATTGTAGCTATTTTAGGATTTATATTTATTTTACAGGCAACTTTGTATTTATTTTAACTAGGTACAATAGCTATTAAATAGTTAATAACTATTTAATAACTACCTAGCTAAAATAAATACAAATTTACCTGTAAAATAAATCATAACCTAAGTTACAATTACACCTAACACTACACTATCATTAAATTAACTAAATAAATGAATCCTATATAAAACTAAAGACTTACCTGTAAAATAAACCCTAATATAGCTGCAATATAACTAATAGTTACATTGTAGCTATTTTAGCATTTATATTTATTGTACAGGCAACTTTGTATTTAACTAGGTACAATAGCTATTAAATAGATATTTACTGTTTAATAGCTACCTAGTTAAAATAATTACAAAATTACCTGTAAAATAAATCCTAATCTAAGTTACAATTAAACCTAACACTACACTATCATTAAATAAATTAACTACAAGTACCTACAATTAAATACAATTAAAAAAACTAAACTAAAGTGCAAAAAACCCCCCACTAAATTACAAAAAATAAAAAAATATTACAAGAATTTTAAACTAATTACACCTAATCTAAGCCCCCTAATAAAATAACAAAGCCCCCCAAAATAAAAAAAAATGCCCTACCCTATACTAAATTACAAAAGTTAACAGCTCTATTACCTTAGCAGCCCTGAACAGGGCCTTTTGCGGGGCATGCCCCAAAGAAAACAGCTCTTTTGCCTGTAAAAAAAAACACAATACCCCCCCCCCACATTACAACCCACCACCCACATACCCCTACTCTAACCCAAACCCCCCTTAAATAAACCTAACACTACCCCCCTGAAGATCTCCCTACCTTGAGTCGTGTTCACCCAGCCGGGCCGAAGTCTTCATCCGATGGGGCAGAAGAGGACATCCAGACCGGCAGAAGTCTTCATCCAAGCGGGGCAAGAAGAGGTCTTCCATCCATCAGAAAAGTACAAAAAAACAAACAAACACTAAATTAGCAAGAATAATAAAATATTACAATAATTTTTAAATAATTACACCTAATCTAAGCCCCCTACTAGCTATTAATATAGCTTCAATATAACTAATAGTTACATTGTAGCTATTTTAGGATTTATATTTATTTTACAGGCAACTTTGTATTTATTTTAACTAGGTACAATAGCTATTAAATAGTTAATAACTACCTAGCTAAAATAAATACAAATTTACCTGTAAAATAAACCCTAACCTAAGTTACAATTACACCTAACACTACACTGTCATTAAATTAACTAAATAAATTAATCCTATATAAAACTAAATACTTACCTGTAAAATAAACCCTAATATAGCTACAATATAACTAATAGTTACATTGTAGCTATTTTAGCATTTATATTTATTTTACAGGCAACTTTGTATTTATTTTAACTAGGTACAATAGCTATTAAATAGATATTTACTGTTTAATAGCTACCTAGTTAAAATAATTACAAAATTACCTGTAAAATAAATCCTAACCTAAGTTACTATTAAACCTAACACTACACTATCATTAAATAAATTAACTACAAGTACCTACAATTAAATACAATGAAATAAACTAAACTAAAGTACAAAAAAAACAAACACTAAATTACAAAAAATAAAAAAAATTACAAGAATTTTAAACTAATTACACCTAATCTAAGCCCCCTAATAAAATAACAAAGCCCCCCAAAATAAAAAAAATGCCCTACCCTATACTAAATTACAAAAGTAATCAGCTCTATTACCTTACCAGCCCTGAACAGGGCCTTTTGCGGGGCATGCCCCAAAGAAAACAGCTCTTTTGCCTGTAAAAAAAAACACAATACCCCCCCCCCACATTACAACCCACCACCCACATACCCCTACTCTAACCCAAACCCCCCTTAAATAAACCTAACACTACCCCCCTGAAGATCTCTCTCTACCGTGTCTTCACCCAGCGGGCCGAAGTCTTCATCCGATGGGGCAGAAGAGGACATCCAGACCGGCAGAAGTCTTCATCCAAGCGGGGCAAGAAGAGGTCTTCCATCCATCAGAAGTCTTGATCCAGGCGGCATCTTCTCTGTTCATCCATCCGGAGCGGAGCGGCAGCATCCTGAAGACATCCCACGCAGAGCATCCTCTTCTTTCTTGATCCGACGACTAGGTGACTGTACCTTTAAGTGACGTCATCCAAGATGGCGTCCCTTGAATTCCGATTGGCTGATAGGATTCTATCAGCCAATCGGAATTAAGGTAGGAAAAATCTGATTGGCTGATTCAATCAGCCAATCAGATTCAAGTTCAATCCGATTGGCTGATCCAATCAGCCAATCAGATTGAGCTCGCATTCTATTGGCTGATCGGAACAGCCAATAGAATGCGAGGTCAATCTGATTGGCTGATTCCATCAGCCAATTGGATTGAACTTGAATCTGATTGGCTGATTAAATCAGCCAATCAGATTTTTCCTACCTTAATTCCGATTGGCTGATAGAATCCTATCAGCCAATCGGAATTCAAGGGACGCCATCTTGGATGACGTCACTTAAAGGTACAGTCACCTAGTCGTCGGATCAAGAAAGAAGAGGATGCTCTGCGTGGGATGTCTTCAGGATGCTGCCGCTCCGCTCCGGATGGATGAACAGAGAAGATGCCGCCTGGATCAAGACTTCTGATGGATGGAAGACCTCTTCTTGCCCCGCTTGGATGAAGACTTCTGCCGGTCTGGATGTCCTCTTCTGCCCCATCGGATGAAGACTTCGGCCCGCTGGGTGAAGACACGGTAGAGAGATCTTCAGGGGGGTAGTGTTAGGTTTATTTAAGGGGGGTTTGGGTTAGAGTAGGGGTATGTGGGTGGTGGGTTGTAATGTGGGGGGGGTATTGTGTTTTTTTTTACAGGCAAAAGAGCTGTTTTCTTTGGGGCATGCCCCGCAAAGGGCCCTGTTCAGGGCTGGTAAGGTAATAGAGCTGATTACTTTTGTAATTTAGTATAGGGTAGGGCATTTTTTTATTTTGGGGGGCTTTGTTATTTTATTAGGGGGCTTAGATTAGGTGTAATTAGTTTAAAATTCTTGTAATTTTTTTTATTTTTTGTAATTTAGTGTTTGTTTTTTTTGTACTTTAGTTTAGTTTATTTCATTGTATTTAATTGTAGGTACTTGTAGTTAATTTATTTAATGATAGTGTAGTGTTAGGTTTAATAGTAACTTAGGTTAGGATTTATTTTACAGGTAATTTTGTAATTATTTTAACTAGGTAGCTATTAATTAGTCAATAACTATTTAATAGCTATTGTACCTAGTTAAAATAAATACAAAGTTGCCTGTAAAATAAATATAAATGCTAAAATAGCTACAATGTAACTATTAGTTATATTGTAGCTATATTAGGGTTTATTTTACAGGTAAGTATTTAGTTTTATATAGGATTCATTTATTTAGTTAATTTAATGACAGTGTAGTGTTAGGTGTAATTGTAACTTAGGTTAGGGTTTATTTTACAGGTAAATTTGTATTTATTTTAGCTAGGTAGTTATTAACTATTTAATAGCTATTGTACCTAGTTAAAATAAATACAAAGTTGCCTGTAAAATAAATATAAATCCTAAAATAGCTACAATGTAACTATTAGTTATATTGTAGCTATATTAATAGCTAGTAGGGGGCTTAGATTAGGTGTAATTAGTTTAAAATGGTTGTAATATTTTATTATTTTTGCTAATTTAGTGTTTGTTTGTTTTTTTGTACTTTTCTGATGGATGGAAGACCTCTTCTTGCCCCGCTTGGATGAAGACTTCTGCCGGTCTGGATGTCCTCTTCTGCCCCATCGGATGAAGACTTCGGCCCGGCTGGGTGAACACGACTCAAGGTAGGGAGATCTTCAGGGGGGTAGTGTTAGGTTTATTTAAGGGGGGTTTGGGTTAGAGTAGGGGTATATGGGTGGTGGGTTGTAATGTGGGGGGGGGGATTGTGTTTTTTTTTTACAGGCAAAAGAGCTGTTTTCTTTGGGGCATGCCCCGCAAAGGGCCCTGTTCAGGGCTGGTAAGGTAATAGAGCTGTTAACTTTTGTAATTTAGTATAGGTTAGGGCATTTTTTTTATTTTGGGGGGCTTTGTTATTTTATTAGGGGGCTTAGATTAGGTGTAATTAGTTTAAAATTCTTGCAATATTTTTTTATTTTTTGTAATTTAGTGGGGGGGGGTTTGTACTTTAGTTTAGTTTTTTTAATTGTATTTAATTGTAGGTACTTGTAGTTAATTTATTTAATGATAGTGTAGTGTTAGGTTTAATTGTAACTTAGGTTAGGATTTATTTTACAGGTAATTTTGTAATTATTTTAACTAGGTAGCTATTAAATAGTCAATATCTATTTAATAGCTATTGAACCTAGTTAAAATGAATACAAAGTTGCCTGTACAATAAATATAAATGCTAAAATAGCTACAATCTAACTATTAGTTATATTGCAGCTATATTAGGGTTTATTTTACAGGTAAGTCTTTAGTTTTATATAGGATTCATTTATTTAGTTAATTTAATGATAGTGTAGTGTTAGGTGTAATTGTAACTTAGGTTATGATTTATTTTACAGGTAAATTTGTATTTATTTTAGCTAGGTAGTTATTAAATAGTTATTAACTATTTAATAACTATTGTACCTAGTTAAAATAAATACAAAGTTGCCTGTAAAATACATATAAATCCTAAAATAGCTACAATGTAACTATTAGTTATATTGAAGCTATATTAATAGCTAGTAGGGGGCTTAGATTAGGTGTAATTAGTTTAAAATTATTGTAATATTTTATTATTTTTGGTAATTTAGTGTTTGTTTGTATTTTGGTACTTGTATGATGGATGGAAGACCTCTTCTTGCCCCGCTTGGATGAAGACTTCTGCCGGTCTGGATGTCCTCTTCTGCCCCATCGGATGAAGACTTCGGCCCGTCTGGGTGAACACGACTCAAGGTAGGGAGATCTTCAGGGGGGTAGTGTTAGGTTTATTTAAGGGGGGTTTGGGTTAGAGTAGGGGTATGTGGGTGGTGGGTTGTAATGTGGGGGGGGATTGTGTTTTTTTTTTACAGGCAAAAGAGCTGTTTTCTTTGGGGCATGCCCCGCAAAGGGCCCTGCTCAGGGCTGGTAAGGTAATAGAGCTGTTAACTTTTGTAATTTAGTATAGGGTAGGGCATTTTTTTATTTTGGGGGGCTTTGTTATTTTATTAGGGGGCTTAGATTAGGTGTAATTAGTTTAAAATTCTTGTAATATTTTTTTATTTTTTGTAATTTAGTGGTTTTTTATTTTTTGTAATTTAGTGGGGGGGTTTTGTACTTTAGTTTATTTAATTGTAGATAATTGTAGGTACTTGTAGTTAATTTATTTAATGACAGTGTAGTGTTAGGTTTTATTGTAACTTAGGTTAGGATTTATTTTACAGGTAATTTTGTAATTATTTTAACTAGGTAGCTATTAATTAGTCAATAACTATTTAATAGCTATTGTACCTAGTTAAAATAAATACAAAGTTGCCTGTAAAATAAATATAAATGCTAAAATAGCTACAATGTAACTATTAGTTATATTGCAGCTATATTAGGGTTTATTTTACAGGTAAGTATTTAGTTTTAAATATGAGTCATTTATTTAATTAATTAAATGATAGTGTAGTGTTAGGTGTAATTGTAACTTAGGTTAGGATTTATTTTACAGGTAAATTTGTATTTATTTTAGCTAGGTAGTTATTAAATAGTTAATAACTATTTAATAACTATTGTACCTAGTTAAAATAAATACAAAGTTGCCTGTAAAATAAAAATAAATCCTAAAATAGCTACAATGTAACTATTAGTTATATTGCAGCTATCTTAGGGTTTATTTTACAGGTAAGTCTTTAGTTTTAATTTAAATAGGATTCATTTATTTAACTATAGTAAATTTATTTCGTTTTATTTAAATTATATTTAAGTTAGGGGGTGTTAGTGTTAGGGTTAGACTTAGGTTTAGGGGTTAATAACCTTATTATAGTAGCGGCGACGTTGGGGGCGGGAGATTAGGGGTTAATAATTGTAGGTAGGTGGCGGCGATGTTAGGGAGGGCAGATTAGGGGTTAATAAAATGTATTATAGTGTTTGCGAGGCGGGAGTACGGCGGTTTAGGGGTTAATACATTTATTATAGTGGCGGCGATTTGCGGTCGGCAGATTAGGGGTTAATACTTGTAGTTAGATTGTGGCGACGTTGGGGGGAGGCAGATTAGGGGTTAATAACTATAATGTAGGGGTCGGCGGTGTTAGGGACAGCAGATTAGGGGTTAATAGCTATAATGTAGGCGGCGGCGATATCGGGTCGGCAGATTAGGGGTTAATACTTGTAGTTAGATTGTGGCGACGTTGGGGGAGGCAGATTAGGGGTTAATAACTATAATGTAGGGGTCGGCGGTGTTAGGGACAGCAGATTAGGGGTTAATAGCTATAATGTAGGCGGCGGCGATATCGGGTCGGCAGATTAGGGGGTTAATACTTGTAGTTAGATTGCGGCGACGTTGGGGGGGGGGCAGATTAGGGGTTAATAACTATAATGTAGGGGTCGGCGGTGTTAGGGACAGCAGATTAGGGGTTAATAGCTATAATGTAGGTGGCGGCGATATTCGGTCGGCAGATTAGGGGTTAATAAAATACTGCAGGTGTCAGCGATAGCGGAGGCAGCAGATTAGGGGTTAATAAGTGTTAGATTAGGGGTGTTTAGAGACTCGGGGTACATGTTAGGGTGTTAGGTGCAGACTTAGTGTTTCCCCATAGGAAACAATGGGTCTGCGGTGTTAGTTTTTTTTCAGCCGAAACTCCCATTGTTTCCTATGGGGAAATGCCGAATTTTAACGAGCTAATTCGGATTTATTCGGAGATACGGCAGCTATTTCGGATTCATTCGGTAGATTCGGAAGTATTTTAATTCGGAAATCCGAATCGATCCGAATCTCCGAATTTACCGAATTTACCGAATTTCCGAATTAATCCGAAACGAACCGCACATGTCTACTCGGAACCATGGGGTGTAAAAACACTGCTTTGTGTGTGATACTGGCAGACAAAGGGGATACAATCACTGTTATGTGTGTTCCTGGCAGCCAAAGAGGTAAAATCTTTGATTTATGTGTAACTGGCAGTCAAGGAGATAAAATCACTGCTCAGAAGTGAAATATATATGGTTGGTTCAACTGTGATGCTTAAAGGGACAGTCTACACCTTAGTCATCTTAAAGTCTTTCCTTAGATTAGGCTGCAAATAGCCTCCTGCACATTTTCTTTATCATGCAGCAGGAACGGTAAAACAGTTATTTTAAAATGAATATTGTTTCTGGCCACTTGAAATGGCTGCCAAGCTCCGCCCACTGATGACATCATAATCTGGGCTGCATATGGCATCCGATCACAAAAGGCTCACTAGTTGGACTCAACAGACTGTCAATGCTATTCAACAGAGAGCCTAGATAGAGCCCAGATCGTGATGTCATCGGTGGGCGGAGCTTGGCAGCCATTTCAAGCTGGCCAGAAACAATATTCATTATAAAATAACTTTTTTTACTGTTCCTGCTGCATGATATAGAAAGGGTGCGGGAGGCTAATTTGCAGCTTAATCTAAGGTAACACTGTAAAATGACTAAGGTGCAGACTGTCCCTTTAAGGTAGAGCTAGGGGGGCCACACAACCCTTAAAAAGCTTAACGAGTGTGTTTATCTTAATGTTCTTTGCTGTGACCAGTTAGACACAGATAAATGAGCTCCTGCTATCGCTGTGCAGCATGTTGCAGTGTCATGTTTCAGAATACTACACTTCATAATCTGTGGATATTGGAATAAACACAATATTTAGAGTTAAATTATAGGAGAACAGATCAAAATAAAAACAAATTGCTAAATTTTTACTACACAGATAAACATTTTGGGCCAGATTACAAGTGGTGCGCTATTTAGTGCTTTCGCTTGCATGCAAGTACGAATGCTATTTTTTTTATTTCATGATTCAGATAGAGCAGGCAATTTTAAGCAACTTTCTAATTTACTCCTATTATCAATTTTTCTTTGTTCTCTTGGTATCTTTATTTTAAAAAGCAGGAATGTAAAGCTTAGGAGCCGACCTATTTTTTGGTTCAGACCCTGGCTAGCGCTTGCTGATTGGTGGAAAAAATGCTGATCTTGCAAATGTATAACACTCTTGCGAAACTGCTGTCATATACTGCTGCAGATACGTGCACGCTCCCTGATTTCCAACAAAGGATACCAGGAGAATGAAGAAAAGTTGATAATAGAAGTAAATAGGAAAATTGGTTAAAATGGCTGAATCATGAAAGAAAAAAATTTGTGTTCCATGTCCCTTTAAGTTCTGCTTCATGTTGCGCTTCTCAGACCACGAGCAGAGTTGCACTGCATTCTGCGGTCACATCACAGAGGGTTAGTGTTAGTAGCAGTAGCTTTGCCAGTTGCGCAGAACAACTGTTGCCTATAAATACATTGTTGCCTTAGCGGCTCAAGAAAGTAATCAACAGGCGGCTGGCCAGCTGTGCGAGAGTCAGCAGGGGTTGATGCTGGGGAGCAGCAGAGAATTCCTGAATATGGTGTCACCTGTGTGACCAAGCGTCAGCAATCCACCACGTGCACCCAGAGAATATTCTCTTTAACAGCAGATTGCAGAAATAATTTGTTGCCCCAGCCTTTGCAGCTTGTTTTTGTACAGATTAAAGGTTCTTTTAACTCAAACTGGGTCATTCTGAGTAGGAAGAACACTTTGCACTGTAGTTTTGTTATTTATTTTGACCCTTTTCCTGTAGTTTAACCCTTTCCAGTGAAATATATAATAATATAATCTAGAAGCCAGAATCATGAACTCGGCAAGACGATGCACTCTGATTGGTTGATTAGTGCAGGCGCTTACTGACCACAACAGAAGAGACAAGATATACATACTCAAGAGGTATTTGTAAGGTTATGTCCATGTACTGCAAAACAAAGCAAACAAAATGAGAGTTTAACCTGTTAATGACAATGACATACCCAGTACCCTGTTGCAAGGGGCATTCAGGGCTATAACAGCACGGGTCTCACCGACAGCAGCTAGAGTGCTCTATTTCTGTATGCGACACTTCGTAGAAGGGTAAGTCCGCTGTCATAAAGGGGTTAAATGTTTTTTAAATAGTTATTATGTATATAAAAAGGACTTTAATGCATAGTTTCCAACTTTGCAGCAGAGCACTGTAAGCAGTTTCAGATGCCCCAACTGTGCTTGATCCTGCGGTTTGGGAGGTCAGACGCACTTCCTGTCCGCAACTTATTGGTGACACAGATTGTGGTTACTTTCTCCTTATGGAAATTCATATCTTGCACTGTTCTTCTTGATTTTGGATGAAAAACTAACAAAAATTAAAAAAAAAAAAAATACTTTTAACATATAAAGAGATTTAAAACAGCATAGATCAAACATGCCCAAATAGGTATACCCATAATGCCCTTATACAAAAGAGCATTCAGGTTGTTTAGCACATAATAACCACTCTATCCAGTTGCAAACACACACACGAAGTCCATGAACCATTTTAACTCATTTGGGATTGTAGTGATCAGCATCTATTATCAGCATTTCCGAGTGCCGTTGTGAGAAAATTTATCATCGGTCTATCCGACATGATCCGCTCAGCGGATCATGTCCAACAGACATCGATGAATGCCAACAGCATACGCTGTCGCCATTTATCATTGCACAAGCAGTTCTTGTGAACTGCTTGTGCAATGCCGCCCCTTGCAGATTCGCAGTCAATCGGCCGCTAGCAGGGGGTGTCAATCAACCCGATTGTATAGGATCGGGCGGATTGATGTCCGCAGGCTCAGAGCAGGCAGACCAGTTAAGGACCAGCGGTCTTAAGATTGCTGCTGCATAACTGCTGTTAACGGGAAAAAAAATGAACCAATGAAAAAATAAAATCACCCAGAAAAGTTGGAATCAATCCCATAGTTAAAGTCATAACCAGGGCAGCAATTTACTACTGTGAGCTAGCTGAACACATCTGGTGACAAGAGACAAATGTGTAGCAACCAATCACCAACTAGCTCCCCAGTAGTGCATTGCTTCTCATGAGGATATATACATATTATTTTTTCAACAAAGGATACCAAAAGAACAAAGTCAGTTTGATAATAGAAGTCAAAAGTCAAAATGGCATGCTCTACCTGAATCATGTAAGTTATTTTTTATTTTCATGTGATGTCAATCAATATTACTACCTCTCCAGTACATAACGTCTGATATTTTCAGAAGGTTTTCCAGGACTGGGAAGTGAGGGGCGAGACCTGTCAGTGAGGCTGCAGTTGTAAAGGGTGGGGTCACTAGTCCGTAGCGGGTGAGGTCGGGCAGAATCTGTCATGCCTTGGGCATAGCTGGGGCAGTTCCTTGTTTTTCTCTGACAACCGGGACAGTTGCTCTAAAGAGGGAGCAACCGGAGAGAGAGCAGAGTAGAAATCCCGCAAAATGCGGGACAGTTGCGAGCTCTGCCAGTGGGCATTACTTTTCTAATGCCTAGAAAACTCAGTTCTTTTAAAACACTTCTATGTTGCTGGCACGCTGAGAGAGATTATGGCTACTAATTACAGGTTTGTGGATCAGTAATAGATACCAAGCTGGCACCCAGTTATGCAACTGTATTTATGGCATCAGTGGAAGCTCAGGATGTCTTTAATAAAGAGAAATAGTGAGACCAACAAATGGTTGACGTGGTAAGTCAGTAGCCGTTGAAGCAGACAGGAACCAGGTGCCAGTACTAATGGATAGAGCAGGAGCATACGTCTGGACACAAAGCAAGGTCAGGAGCCGGAAGGTCAGTCAGAAAGCACAAGGAGTGACCAAAAAACAATACCTGAAAATGTAGTTCCAAACGTCAGCAGCCAGGTAATCCGTCCACAGCCATGGTAGCAGGCAGAATCCAGGAAACAGACCAAAGAGCGTGAGGAGCACGAACACTAGGCTCATCCTATAAAATGACTTAGGGACGAATAGCCATTTTCTGCCACAATGTTGGAGTCACAAATTGCTTTATTCTTAATGCAGGTCTTACAGTCTGTGCTATGTTTAGCGCTCTTGTAGATGAACATAGCACCACCCATAGCGCGCCCCAAATCTCAAACAGTGCAGCACCCAGTGCTAAATCCAACTGTTCCGCCAAGTACTTTATTGTCAGTAGTGCACCGTAAGGCCCCAGTAGTTCTTCTGCACACATTCTTCTTTAGGGGGCTAAGGAGGAACAGACAGCCAAACGCATCAGAACGTAAGAAAAGTTTCTTCTCTTATACTTTAAACATTTCCTGGCTAGCTCTGGCTCTGCGAGACTGGAGTGGAGTTTTTGGTGAGTATGGGTGATCTGACCTGACCAGAATGTGCAGTGGGTTTCAGAGATGGTTCCGTTGCAAAGTAGAAATGAGTTGGGCATCACTGGGCATTCCAAACATGAGATTAAAGGGAAACTTTTCTTTCATAATTCACAATTTTAAGTTTCAATATGCTTTGTTCTCTTGTTATTCTTTGTTGAAGAGATACCTAGGTAGGTAGCGTGCACATGCCTGAAGTATTACATTAAAGGAAATAGTGCTACCATCTGGTTTAAACCTCTGCTTCATAAACCCTCTCACCAACTTGGATTTGGAGGATGAAAATCACTCCAGATTCATTTGACTGGGGTGATAGACAAACCCTACTCTCACGTAATTGGTTGCGCAATTGAGCTGTACAGTTTCAAATAAAACAAAAATGTGCCAGTGTTGGGGCTTACATGGGCACTGATTGGTTAGAAAACTCCACTCATCTCCTTGCTTTCCAATCAGCAGCTTACTACTCCCTTAGATGGGCATTTAAAATTAAATAGGCACTAAACCCACATTTCTTTCTTTCATGATTCAGATAGAGCATGCAATTTTAAGCAACTTTCTAATTTACTCCTATTATCAATTTTTCTTCTTTCTTTTGCTAGCTTTATTTAAAAAGCAGGAATGTAAAGCTTAAGAGCCGGCCCATTTTAGGTTCAGCACCCTGGATAGCGCTTGTTTATTGGTGACTACATTCAGCCAACCAGTAAGCAAGCATAACCCAGCTTCTGAACCAAAAATGGGCCGGCTCCTAAGCTTTACATTTCTACTTTTAAATAAAGATAGCAAGAGAACAAAGAAAAATTGATATTAGGAGTAAATTAGAAAGTTGCTTAAAATTGCATGCTTTTCCAAATCATTAAAGAAAAATGTTGGATTTAGTATCCCTTTAATGTAAAAGGCTTACAAACTTGAGCAAGAGTGCAATACTAGTTCCCTGCTGACACCCTGGTGGTTGTCCGTTTGACATTAATCTATCTATCTCTCTCTTTTTATATATGGAGCACTCTTTATAACTGCTGTTTCTGGCGAGCCTGCTGGTGAGCCAGAAACATGGGCCCTTGATAAATGGGCCCCTATTTATCTATTTATCTAGCTGTTTGTCTGTCTATCTATCTTTATATATATATATATATATATATATATATATATATGTTATTATTTTTATTATGATTAATATTATCCTAAGCACTCTTGGTATAATGGAAGATCCTGCCCAAGACGCTTGTCTAGTGACATTATCTAAGAGCCTACTCGGAGAAGCTTACAATTTAGTGGTTCAGTGAGAAACTTTTTGGAAAATTAGGAATCACCGACTTTACAAGCTTGCAATTTAATATTACCACTTAAGGTCATAGTTTATATACAGTATAGTACCATTACACTTGGTTGTGTTTATTAGCAGCAACATTTTCTTGTCAGTGATGATACTATGGGGGTGCTGAAGGGTGCTATTCACCTCCAAATGCATGTGTAGAACCCCAGTTGAGCTGCAAAGGGCTCCATATATTATGAGTGCTGTGTCTTCACCACCTTTGTAAGCCCCTCCAATTAGCCCCCTCCCCCCCAAATTATAAGTTTTGAAACTGACACTGGTTTTTGTGATGACACCCCTTGTGCTAGAAGATCCTTGCCTGTCCTGCCCAACAGATTTACGTACCGTGGTGTTTCACATGTTGCATGGAAATATGGAATTCTTGGTGTAGAAATGGCTTTTCTTAATCTAATCAAATGTCATCTTGGCTGTCTAGAATAGACAATAAAAAGCCACATCAGTGGATCTGTTACCCCCTGACCCCCATATGTTTGTTTCACAAACTCTTGCTAGTGGTTATGTCCCTGGGCAATATAGAACATTTTCCTACAAGCAGACAAACATCAAAACCTTTTTTTTTATCCATTTCATCAAAGTGAGTGTGATGTGGGTGAAGGCAGGTGGATCTGATCTGGGTGAGATGGATTATATATGGGGTGCAGTGTTCTCCACAGATGAGGGACATTATCAAGTTGCTGGGTGGGGGCAGATTAAATCTTTAACAATTTATAAAATGTTTTGTTATTTAGAAATGGTACTTAAGATATCCAAAGCACACATTAAATATCAATTGATTTAATCCTCATTTGTGCAACAAACATTGAAACAATGTAATGTTAGCTCAATATTGGCTTCAATTCTAACTGGGTGGTCAGCAAAATCAGCTGGGTGTTGTGCCCACTAAATAGGTCTGGGTGGTAGCACTGGGTGTGTATGAGGCTTGATTTGAGATATAGATCTGTTGTAGTTAATGGGTTTAAATGTGCTATAGAAGTGACACTTCCATATTTAATTTGGTTATAATTTGAGGATGAAGAATAAGATTATCTATGGGCGTTGGTTTTCTTCTGAAGGGACAGGTGAGGTCTAATGTACAGCAGCAGAAAATTCAGGTTTGGGAAAGAGAGTTAATAATGGGACACAGACACCAGAATTAAACTTTTCTCATTCAGACAAGAGCATACAATATTCAACAAATTATATCAAATGTACCTCTTAAAAAAGGACACCAAAGCCCAAACTTAACTTCAATGATTCAGAGCATACCATTTTAAGAGACTCTAATTTACTTCCATTATCATTTTTTTCTTTTTATATGCACACTTTCTGAGATACCAGCTTCTACTGAACATGTGCACAAGTTCACAGCGTATACGTATAAGAGCCTGTGATTGGTTGATGGCTGTCACATGATACAGGGGGCAGGGAAATGGAAGTCAATTTTGAAATATGTAAGAAAATATCACTGATTGGTCTTCTTTGATGTTTGTTTCTATGAGAACATACCTCAGTTTGCTTTTATGGAAATGTGCTTAGATTTATGAATAAATACCAAGAGAAATAGGGACATTTTATAATCAAAGTGAATTTAAAAGTGTCTTAATCTGGGCTTCTTAAAAGCAGTAATGCACAAATTTGGACTAGGAGCAACCCTGATAGGGAAAATATTTGCATTATACCACTCCCCCACGGCCAAAATACATCTAAACGACTCCTTATCATCCTCTATTGAAATATTGAACGGTACACATCAGGGGTGTCCCCTCTAACCCATTTTGTTTGTAATCGCTATGGAAGCGCTGGCAGCAAACATTCGTAAAAACCCTAACATCACGGGCATAAACATCAAAGATGCAAGTTATAAAATGGCATTGTATACGGATGACATCGTGCTCACCCTTACACAACCAACTACCTCACTACAGGCTCTCTCAGCAGAATTCTCAAAATACAATAAACTTTCCTTTTTTAAAGTTAATGAATCTAAATCAGAATTTATTAGTTTAAACACCCAGCAGCCCCTCATACAACACATACAACAAACATACAAATATCAATTCAAACCCTCATCAATAAAATACCTAGGGATCCAAATCACGGAAGACAAAGACAAATTATTTAGACTAAATTATATGCCACTACTGCAAAATGTCAAACAGGAACTCCAAAAATGGAAACACAAATACATATCTTGGATAGGCCGTTTAAATGCTATCAAGAAGATGATATTACCGAAAATGTTATCCATATTGCAACCCTTACACATACAAATACCCGATCATTACATACACACTCTACAAAAATCCATAAACACATACATCTGGTCTAAACATATGTGTAGGGTTTCAATGAAAACCATGTATATGCTCAAAGACCGAGGAGGGTTAGGTGTTCCAAATCTGACATATTACAAGTTGGCCACCCACTTAGTACGCATTGTGAACTGGAGCAAAAACGAAAAAGACAAGGAATGTAGTATCTGTAGTATCTGTTGGTCTCCACCACTATATAAAAAAACTATTAACATCACATCCACTCTCACTATTGAAACATTTAGAGTATGGAAACACTTAATTAATAGAGAATCGACCATCTCTTCAAACCCTTCCCCATTAACTCCTATTACCATAAATCCAATTTGCAATAGTGGGTGCAACAATACCCCAAGCCAACTATGCTCAATACATACCCTATTCCCCTACTATACTGTTTTAGACAATGGTAGATTGCACCCAAGGACAGACCTGCTAAACCTTAACATACAACAATTTGAGCATTTGTATAATTACCACAAACTAAGCCAATAAACTAATCTCCTCACACCCAGAAAAAAACTAAAATTAATAATCGAACACCATTTGAGAACTTATGCTATAGGCCAGATATCACTAGAGGATTTTTATCCATATCTTATAAACTAATACTACAAGATCACTCCCATACCCTCCCTACTTATACACAGAAATGGGAGGAAGAACTGAGCACTAAGCTTACCGAAAAAGAATGGCTCACCATCATATCACTAAATGAACTCATCATTCTCCTCCGTGAGATTCCGTGAAACCAATATACAACTTCTCAGTAGATGGTACTATACTATACACCTCAAAGATTAGCCCAGATTTATCCAAAAACCACGGCCACCTGTTGGAGGGACTGTGGACAAATAGGTACACAACTGCTTATATGGTGGACATGCCTGAAAATTAATAAATACTGGTCCCTTATATGTAGTGAAATGAATAAAGTACTCCAAATAGATCTCCCCCTTGACCCTTTGGTCTGCCTTTTCCACAAAGCTATAAAACTGAAATGCAAACTCAGATCTAAACTTCTACTCCTAATGTTGAATTGTGCCAAGGAACTAATTCCAAGACATTGGAAAAAAGAAGCAATCCCTCTGACGGGAGATTGGGTTACAAATGTCACCCTAATGCTACTACTTGAGCAATACCACTACTTTTCCAACTGCACAAATTAAAAAACTATTATTCAATAAAACTTATTTGCTAGGAATATACCTATTCTAATAACTGTTAATATTACTTTACCTGGTGTATGTAAAGCCAAATACTTTGCAAATATTCTACAAACATCATGTATTTTTAATGATTCAATTGCATTAAAGCCATGTTATATTGTTTTGCTAAAAAATGTTTAATTCAATTTTTTTTTATTCATGTCCGCTCGACCTTCAATAAATCTACCCCTTAATCTCACTTCTGTTACCAAAATTAACTTTGTCCTCTTGGTATCCTTTGTTGAAAACAATATGTACATATCCTTAGCAGCAGCAATGCACTACTGGGAGCTGGTGTTTAGTGGCTACACACATTTATCTCTTGTCATTGGCTCAAAATATGTGCTCAGCAAGTTCTCAGTAGCACATTGCAGCTGATTTTAAGTTTGTGTTTAACCCCTTGTGCAAGCAACGGCGCAAAAATAAAATATTCTAACTTAATAGAGCATTTTCTTTTTTTGTACTTTTATGTCCTATTAAGCTGGGTCAAGAGAATCTTTTAGCCCTCTGCTAGACGGATGCATTGAAGCATTTACACACCTGCATCGTCTTTGCGTGAGACCCTAAATTACCCCATCCAGTCTCTGCATTTCAGGAATGCTCTTCTCATACCTCATTCATTATCAAAGTAGAGTTAACGAAGCACATAGCTTAGAGCATGTAGCCCGTGTGCCCTGAAAGGTGACCTCCCTGCCGTGTGGAGCAGTGACACGGCAAATATATCACAGCTAGTTTAGTTACATACAATGTTTGGCTGTCCGACAGTTAGTCACACGTCTCAATGTGATACGGTTGGAAAGGATGTATTCAAATTCTAACCTTGGAAAACCTGCTGATCTGACATATTTTAGGGGAAACATGGAAGTAAAGTTAAATGTTTTCATAATAACGTGGCTTAAATCAGCAGTATTAGTAGATAGACCCGTTTATCTGTTTACATGACACTCACTGTCCCGTGTCAATATGCAGAACTAATAAATATTGTTCCCAGTGTCTCCCACCCCATGCATAATGTTCAGCGGTAATGAATAAGACATTTCTCTTACAGTTGAAGACTCTATTCTCAAAACCTCACCCGAGGTCCGCTGTTTTGGGGTCACACTTGATTCTTAACTCACACTCACTACACATATACAAGTGCTCAGTAAATCCTGCTGTGCACATCTACACAACGTTTCCAGAATCCAACCATTCCTTACTCAAGAAACTATAAAAATAATAATTTAATTCCTTAATTTTGTCAAGCATTGACTACTGTAATCTACTTTTAAATGGCCTTCCAAAACACCGCCTCTCCCCCTCCAGTCTATTATAATTGCTTCAGCTAGACTCATCCACCTAAGTCGCTGATCTACATCATCTGCTCAGCTCTGCCAGTCTCTACACTGGCTCCCCATACACCCCGGAATACAATTCAGAGTATTAACCTTACAAAGCACTACACAGCCTTACTTCCAACTTAATTTCATCTCATCTCCAAATCTTCCCCAACCCATCCTCTTTGATCAACCTCTGACCTATGTCTCTTCACTCCAATTATCTCAACGCCCCTCTCCAGCCTCCAAGACTTCTCACATGCTGCTCCTGTCCTCTGGAACCTTCTACCAGCTCCATAAGACTGTCTCCAACCTTGTATAGCTTCAGATGCTCTTTAAAAACACACCTATTCAGAGAGGGTTACCATCTCTCCTCTGTTTTTAATCCTAACCGAAATAAACCTTCAACTGCCTGACTAATTGCTGCAACTACAATCCACGTAACAAGCTACCCCAAACCTTATGTCTCTGCACCCTCAATCTGTAGACTGTAATCTCTTCAGAGCTGGGCCCTCTTCCTCCTGTACTAAATGTGTTTAGTTTGTTATGTTTTTGTATCTTATTACCAATCATTGTCATTGTATCTCTGTACCAGCACTACAGAATGTGTACAAGCACTAGGTACAAGTAGCAAATCATGAGCTATCACACTTGACTTGCTACAAATGGTAGCAAGAAGAAGGTAGCAAGAGCTCTTGTAGATGGTGCAAACATGGACTCGTAGCCTGTGGAGTAATGTTGATATGTTACTTTAGCAAAATATGGGACTGACGCTCCTTGAAACTACAAATCCCTGCAACTTTGTATTACGTAGCAAGTGGTTGCTACTTATGACCACACAGACGTAGCAAGCACAAGGGATTTCCATCTTAATGGGAGGAGAGTCCACTGCTTCATTCATTACTTTTGAGAATCCCGAACCTGGCCACCAGGAGGAGGCAAAGACATTCCAGCCAAAGGCTTAAATACCTCCTCCACTCCCCTCATCCCCCAGTCATTCTTTGCCTTTCGTCACAGGAGGTTGGCAGAGAAGTGTCGGAAGATTCGGAGTAGTCTCTTATGGAGGGTAGTACTCTTTGAAATGGGACTGGAGTTTTACGTAGTCCTGTCAGCCTCTCAGTGAGAGCATGGATGAATGTTAGAGTCCAGAGATACAGGGAGAGTCTTTCTGCAAAACCATCCCAACTGATTAACAGCTCCATAAGCAATCAGCGTTGACGAGTTTCGCTGCCTGATTTTCTGCTCTCAAGTCCATGTAATGAGCGATGCTACTAACCTGTCACACTTGAAGGGCCGTGTTACTGTTCCACGGCATAGATTTTGGTAAGATTGTTTCATTTATACACATAT
The DNA here is from genome assembly GCF_027579735.1 of Bombina bombina. Lineage (NCBI taxonomy): Eukaryota > Metazoa > Chordata > Amphibia > Anura > Bombinatoridae > Bombina > Bombina bombina. The sequence goes on from NC_069510.1 coordinate 93,488,657, forward strand.
GATAACGTAAGAAGACAGGGTCACCGTGTGTCTCCTTTTATCTGTATAGAATCAAGGGTAATACCCTTGGAAAGGGGGTTATTGAACAGGGGGGATTTGTGCATAATATTATTATTGTGTTTGATGCTGCGCCATGTGTGAGATGACGCTCTGTCAGTGTGTGAACAGTCAGTTTTCTAAGCGAAAGACCAACACAGCCGTTTTTTGGCACGTTTTCTCTCTAGTGCAGGGGCGTTCCTGCATGGCACTCCTTGTGGCCTCTTTAGCTTCCTCTCTCTTGACCGGCGGTTAGAGGAGACAAAGCGGTTTCTCTGTGGTCCGGGTCATAGGAGGTGGTGAGTGCCCTAGCCATTGGGATATAAAGGTGCCATTTAATTTCTATCTAGTGCACAATAAAGGCGCAAGCTATGGAGGACTCTGATATGTTAGAGGGTACTCCCTCTTTAATTAAACCAAATAATTGTGTCTATTGTGAGGAGGTTCCGGTTGATCTGCCTACTTAACTCTGTTCCATTTGCTTTGATAAAATTGCAATATCTAAAAAGAATAAGATATTTAGTACAACTTAGCCGTCCACCTCTGAGGGTTCTCCGTCCTGTGAGGTGCGTTCCCTACACTCATCTCAGATTGCACATGCAGCTCGCCAGGGCACTACTAATCCTCCTGCGGGACCCTTTGGCCGCCAGATTTCACTAATCAGTTACAAACGGCGGTTTCAGCAACCTTCAATGACTTACCACGCCCTGCTAATCTCAAGCGAAAGGTGAAACATAGCTATCCGTCCCAGGGGTCATCTGCTCCGCTGGATGTCTCTGACAGATTATCCACTGAAGAAGACAACTCCGACTCTTCGGAGGACGTTTTTTGTGGGTCGAAAACAGCTTCTTCTAGACCTCCGTCTGCGGAGGAACCAGATTTTACATTTAAGATAGAGCATTTGCGCTTTCTGCTGAAAGAGGTGCTTGCTACGTTGGAGGTTCCTGAACTGAAACTACCAGAGGAACCTTCGATCCCTAAGCTAGATAGGGTTTACGAGGACAGGGTGGTGCCTCAGACTTTCCCGTTTCTCATTAAAATGGCTAATATTATTAAGAATGAATGGGAGAAACTTGATTCATCATTTTCCCCTTCTACTTCTTTTAAAAAGCTATTCCATGTTCCGGAATTTGCAGTTTGAGCTGTGGGGGGCCATTCCTAAGGTGGATGGTGCTATCTCCACGCTCGCTAAGCGAACGACTATCCCACTCGAAGATAGCTCTTTATTCAAGGAGCCCATGGATAAAAAATTGGAGTCCATGTTGAGAAAGATGTTCCAACTCACAGGGTTTGTTTTTCAACCGGCAGCGGCAGTCGCTTTGGTGGCTGGAGCTGATACCTTTTGGTGTAACGCTCTGTCTGCTATGGTCGAGGTGGAGACTCCCCTCAAGGAGATACAGGAACGAATTAAGGCCTTAAGGGTAGCTCATTCATTCATCTGTGATGCAAATATGCAGATTATTCGCCTGAATGCCAAGACATCAGGTTTTTCAGTTCTAGCCCGTAGGGCTCTGTGGTTAAAGTCATGGTCCTCTGACATGACTTCCAAGTCTAGATTACTTTCCCTCTCGTTTAAAGGGAAGGTTCTTTTTGGTCCAGGCCTGGACTCTATCATATCCACGGTCACGGATGGAAAGGGTGCATTCCTACCGCAGGATAAGAAGAATAAGCCTAAGGGGTCTACCTTTTGCTCAGACAAGTCTCAACGCCAGTAGCCTGCTGCGAAGACAGAGCAGTTCAAGGGATCTTGGAAACCAGCTCACTCTTGGAACAAAACCAAGCAGAGGAAGAAGCCTGCTGAGACAAAATCTGCATGAAAGGGCGGCCCCGGATCTGTCTCTGGATTGCATAGGGGCAGACTATCTCTTTTTGCGGAGGCCTGGATAAGAGGCGTTCAGGACCCTTAGGGTTCTGGAGGTCATAGCCCAGGGTTACAGGATAGGATTCAAGACTCATCTGCCCAGAGGCAGATTCCTCCTGTCAAACCTATCAGCAAGTCCAGAGAAGAGAGACGCCTTCCTAGGATGCATGAGGCATCTCTCTTCTCTCTGAGTAATCGTCCCAGTTCCTCTAGCAGAAAGAGGTCTGGGGTATTATTCAAACCTTTTCATGGTCCCAAAGAAGGAGGGCACATTTTGCCTAATTCTGGACCTAAAGTGTCTAAACAAGTTTCTGTCAGTCCCATCATTCAAAATGGAGACGATCAGGTCGATTCTGCCCCTAGTTCAAGAGGGACAATTCATGACGACTATAAATTTGAAGGATGCTTACCTTCACGTACCAATCCACAGGAATCTCTTCAGGTTCCTAAGATTCGCTTTTCTAGACCAACACTTCCAGTTTTTAGCCTACCTTTTGGACTGGCGACTGCTCCAAGAGTCTTTACGAAGGTTCTGGGAGCACTGCTTGTGGTGGCGAGAGCCAGAGGTATGGCAGTGGCTCCTTATCTGGACGATATCCTGGTCCAGGCTCCATCCTGCAGTCTCACGGAGGAACACTCGAGGGCTCTTCTCCTTCGATCCCATGGATGGAAGATAAACAAAGGAAAGAGTTATCTGGTTCCCAGCAACAGAGTGGAATTCCTAGGTACGATAATAGATTCCTTATCCATGAAGATATTCTTGACAGATCAGAGACATTGCAAGCGTGCGTCCAGCTGTCTAGCCCTTAAGACCTCCTCAAGGAAATCTGTGGCCAGGTGTATGGAGGTGATTGGGCTCATGGTATCCAGCATAGATGTCATTCCATACGCCAGGTTCCATCTCAGGCCTCTTCAGTTGTGCATGTTGAGACAATGGAACGGCGATCACTCAGACCTATCCCAACAGATATCTCTGGACATGCAAACGAGGGAATCCCTCTCTTGGTGGATCCGTCCGGGACAACTGTCCCAGGGGACATCCTTCCTGAGACAATCCTGGGAGATTGTGACCACTGACGCAAGTCTATCAGAATGGGGAGCTGTTTGGGGCGCCAGAAAAACACAGGGCAAGTGGACTCAAGAGGAGTCGAGTTTACCGATAAATATTCTGGAACTCTGAGAGATATGCAACGCTCTGAGGGCATGGTCCCCCTTGGGGTCGTCCCGATTCATCAGGTTCCAGTCGGACAACATTACCTCGGTGGCTTACATCAACCATTAGGGGGGGAGACGGGAAGCTCCCTAGCCATGAGGGAAGTATCTGGGATTCTGGAATGGGCAGAGATCCATAATTGTTCGCTCTCAGCGATCCACATTCCGGGTGTGGACAACTGGGAAGCAGGTTTTCTCTGCAGACAATTGTTTCATCCAGGGGAATGGTCTCTCAATCCTGAGGTGTTTGCGAAGATCTGCAGGATCCCGAACCTGGCCACCAGGAGGAGGCAAAGACATTCCAGCCAAAGGCTTAAATACCTCCCCCACTCCCCTCATCCCCCAGTCATTCTTTGCCTTTCGTCACAGGAGGTTGGCAGAGAAGTGTCGGAAGATTCGGAGTAGTCTCTTATGGAGGGTAGTACTCTTTGAAATGGGACTGGAGTTTTATGTAGTCCTGTCAGCCTCTCAGTGAGAGCATGGATGAATGTTAGAGTCCAGAGATACAGGGAGAGTCTTTCTGCAAAACCATCCCAACTGATTAACAGCTCCATAAGCAATCAGCGTTGACGAGTTTCGCTGCCTGATTTTCTGCTCTCAAGTCCATGTAATGAGCGATGCTACTAACCTGTCACACTTGAAGGGCTGTGTTACTGTTCCACGGCATAGATTTTGGTAAGATCGTTTCATTTATACACATATGATAACGTAAGAAGAGAGGGTCACCGTGTGTCTCCTTTTATCTGTATAGAATCAAGGGTAATACCCTCGGAAAGGGGGTTATTGAACAGGGGGGATTTGTGCATAATATTATTGTGTTTGATGCTGCGCCATGTGTGAGATGACGCTCTGTCAGTGTGTGAACAGTCAGTTTTCTAAGCGAAAGACCAACACAGCCGTTTTTTGGCACGTTTTCTCTCTAGTGCGGGCGTTCCTGCATGGCACTTCTTGTGGCCTTTTTATCTTCCTCTCTCTTGACCGGCGGTTAGAGGAGACAAAGCGGTTTCTCTGTGGTCCGGGTCATAGGAGGTGGTGAGTGCCCCGGCCATTGGGATATAAAGGTGCCATTTAATTTCTATCTGGTGCGCAATAAAGGCGCAAGCTATGGAGGACTTTGATATGTTAGAGGGTACTCCCTCTTTAATTAATCCAAATAATTGTGTCTATTGTGAGGAGGTTCCGGTTAATCCTCCTACTTAACTCTGTTCCATTTGCTTTGATAAAATTGCAATATCTAAAAAGAATAAGATATTTAGTACAACTGAGCCGTCCACCTGTGAGGGTTCTCGGTCCTGTGAGGTGCGTTCCCTACACTCATCTCAGATTGCACATGCAGCTCGCCAGGGCACTACTAATCCTCCTGCGGGAGGGGCCCTTTGGCCGCCAGATTTCACTGATCAGTTACAAACGGCGGTTTCAGCTGCCTTCAATGCCTTACCACGCCCTGCTAATCTCAAGCGAAAGGTGAAACATAGCTATCCGTCCCAGGGGTCATCTGCTCCGCTGGATGTCTCTGACAGATTATCCACTGAAGAAGACAACTCCGACTCTTCTGAGGATGTTTTTTCTGGGTCGGAAACAGCATCTCCTAGACCTCCGTCTGCGGAACCAGATTTTACATTTAAGATAGAGCATTTGCGCTTTCTGCTGAAAGAGGTGCTTGCTACGTTGGAGGTTCCTGAACTGAAACTACCAGAGGAACCTTCGATCCCTAAGCTAGATAGGGTTTACGAGAAACACAGGGCAAGTGGACTCAAGAGGAGTCGAGTTTACCGATAAATATTCTGGAACTCTGAGCGATATGCAACGCTCTGAGGGCATGGCCCCCCCTGGGGTCATCCCGATTCATCAGGTTCCAGTCGGACAACATTACCTCGGTGGCTTACATCAACCATTAGGGGGGCGGGGGACGGGAAGCTCCCTAGCCATGAGGGAAGTATCTGGGATTCTGGAATGGGCAGAGATCCATAATTGTTCACTCTCAGCAATCCACATTCCCAGTGTGGACAACTGGGAAGCAGGTTTTCTCTGCAGACAATTGTTTCATCCAGGGGAATGGTCTCTCAATCCTGAAGTGTTTGCGAAGATCTGCAACAGATAGAGGACGCCGGATATAGACCTTATGGCATCCAGACTCAACTTCAAGCTACCCAGATACCGGTCGAGGTCCAGGGATCCCCACGCATAACCGATAGATGCCTTAGTGGTGCCCTGGGAGTTCAACCTACTTTACATTTTTCCACCATTGCCACTTCTACCTCGTGTAGTGACCCACATCAAGCAGGCGCAAGCTTTGGCTATTCTGGTTGCTACGTCGTGGCGTGGAGGACGTGATTAGCGGATCTGTTGGAGATGTCATCGTCTCCTCCATGGAGGTAACCCTGTCAGAGATCTGCTGGTTCAGGGTCCATTTCTACACCAAAATCTTGATTCTCTGAGGCTGACTGCATGGAGATTGAATGCCTAGTCTTAGCCAAGAGAGAATTTTCGGATGGAGAATGATTGATACTCTCATTCATGCCAGGAAGCCGGTCACTAGGTGCATCTATCATAAGGTGTGGAGGACCTAGTTGTCCTGGTGTTAGGAACATGGATATCCCTGGCACAAGGTTATGGTATCCAGGATTCTGGACTTTCTATAGGATGGACTGGATAAGGGTCTTGCTGCCAGTTCCTTGAAAGGGTCAAATTTCGGCTTTATCGGTACTGTTACACAAGAAGCTAGCGGAACTTTCTGATATTCAGTCCTTTGTTCAGGCTCTTTAGAAATTCTGCTCCTCCTTGGAGTTTAAACTTGGTTCTTAAGGTTTTGCAGAGGAATCGTTTGAGCCTATGAGGCATATCTATCAAGCTCTGTATGGAGCTTGAGGTCCTGTCTTTCTGGCAAGCCTTCAGACTCGCCAGAAACACAAGTTATGGAGCAGCGGTCTAAAGACCGCTGCTCCATAACCCGTCTGCCTGCTCTGAGGAGGCGGACAGAGATCGCCACAATTTAACCCAACGAATACGATCAGGTTTATTAACACCCCCCCTGCTAGCGGGCGATTGGCCACGAATCTGCAGGGGGCGGCATTGCACCAGCAGCTCTTGTGAACCGACATTGCGGATCATGTCCGACAGACCTCGCTGAATGCGGAAAGCGTATTGCTCTCCGCATTCAGCGAGGTCTGTCGGACATGATCCGCAATGTCGGATCATGTCCGACAGGTCTTTCATAAATATGCCCTTATGCATATGCTTGACATTAAACTTCTTTGCTGGAAAGTCCTATTCCTACTGGCTATTGCATCGACTCTGAGTTAGCGGCCTTGTAATGTGAGCCTCCTTACCTGTTTTTTCACTCTGATAAAGCTGTTCTTTGCCCTGGATTGGGGTTTCTTCCCAAGGTTGTGTCGAATTGTAACATCAATCAGGAAATAGTAGTTCCTTCCTTGTGTCCTAACCCTTCTTCGTCAAAGGAAAGGTTGCTTCATAATTTGGATGTGGTTCAGGCCTTGAAGTTTTATCTTCAGGCCACGAAGGAATTCAGACTGACTTTCACTTCACTGTCTTTATGGTTGAGGAGTATTATCCATCTGGCCTATGAGACAGCGGGACATAAGCCTCCTCAAAGGATTACGGCTCACTCAACTAGGGCTGTGGCCTATTCTTGGGTCTTTAAGAATGAGGCTTCTATGGAGCAGATTTGTAAGGCGGTGACTTAGTCTTCTTTACATACTTTTGCAAAATTTTACAAATTTTATGTTTTTGCTTTGGCAGAAGCAGCTTTTGGGAGACAGGTTCTGCAGGCTTTGGTGCCCTCAGTTTAGGGTCCGTCTCCTTTTACCCTCCCGTTTTTTTCATTCAGTGTCCTCTAGAGATTGGGTATTTGTTCCCAAAAGTAATGAATGAAGCAGTGGACTCTCCTCCCATTAAGATGAAAAACATAAATTATGCTTAACTGATAATTTCATTTCCATCTGTGGGAGGAGAGTCCACTGCTCCCGTCCTAAATTTAATTTATTCTTCTGGCACCATTTATACCCTGATATTTCTCCTACTGTTCCTTGTCATTCCCTTGGCAGAATGACTGGGGGATGAGGGGAGTGAGGGAGGTATTTAAGCATTTGGCTGGGGTGTCTTTGCCTCCTCCTGGTGGTCAGGTTCTTAATTCCCACAAGTAATGAATGAAGCAGTGGACTCTCCTCCCACAAATGGAAATGAAATTTTCAGATAAGCATAATTTATGTTTTTACCTACTGTCAGGGTGCCAGGAATCAGACTGAGATGAGAAGTGCAAAAATAATCACACCTTTATTAATAGCAAAAAATAATATAAAGTCAGACGCGCCGGAATCAGGAACAAGGAAACAGCAGAGTCAGGAACAAGCCAGGGATCAGGAACCAGGAAGGACGTCAGGCAGCCAGATAATACACAGGAACTCTCACAAACAGGTCTGAGACAACGCAAAGGCAAAGCATACTGAACAGAGGCCCTTTAAATAATAAGTGATGACATCACAATTCTGAGACTGCATCCTGTCTCACATGGATGATACACACCAGTCTGGCCATAAAAGGAAGTGCAGTAAATGAGCAGCATCCCCCACAATGCACCATAGTCAGGAAGAGAGGTGAGTAAAATGGCTGCCAGCAGTACAGGGCAAACACAACAGGGAGAAAACCCTGACAGACCCCTCCCCCGTGGGAGGACAAAAGGTTTATTGGGGAAACGGGCATGGAAGGCACAGAGGAGAGCGGGAGCATGAACATCAGAGGAGGGAACCTAAGAATGCTCCTCCGGACAGTAGCCCCTCCAGTGAACCAAATACTGTACACGGCCCCTGGACATACGAGAGTCAATAATGTTGCTGACCTCATACTCCTCATGTTTGTCAACAAAGATAGGACGGGGACGAGGCAACACAGTGGTAAACTGATTACAAACCAATGGTTTCAAGAGGGAGACATGAAAAACATTGGAGATGCGCATAGCAGGAGGAAGGTCAAGAGCATAGGCCACAGGATTAACCCGTCGGAGTATTCGAAAAGGATCAACATAATGGGGAGCCAATTTATTGGAAGGCACACGAAGGTTCAAGTTGTGGGAGGACAGCCAAACTCTCTCACCAACCTAGTAGGAAGGTGCAGGCAGACGCCTACGATCAGCCTGGAACTTTTGGCGCTGCATAGACCGATGAAGGCAATCCTGAATCTGCACCCACATGGAACGGAGTTGCCGGAGATGCTCCTCCAAAGCCAGAATACCCTGAGACATGAATGAATCGGGCAACAAGGATGGTTGAAACCCATAATTCGCCATGAACGGGGATAACTTGGAGGAAGCATTAATAGCACTATTACTAGCAAACTGTGCCCAAGGTAACAGTTCAGACCAATTATTGGGGTGATCTGAGACATAGCAATGGAGGAACTTTTCCAGAGCTTGATTAGACCGTTCCGCAGCCCCATTGGATTGTAGGTGATATGCCGAGTAGAAGGAAAGCTGGATCCCCATTTGAGCACAAAAGGAACGCCAAAATCTGGAGACAAACTGGCTACCCCGATCCGACACTATCTCCTTGGGTAACCCATGTAAACGGAAGACCTCCCGGGCAAAAATTGAAGCAAGCTCCTGAGCGCTAGGCAGCTTTATCAAGGGAATGCAATGTGACATTTTAGAAAAACGGTCAACCACCATAAGGATAACAGTATTGCCATTGGAAACAGGGAGCTCGACAATGAAGTCCATGGAAAGATGTGTCCAAGGACGCTCACCATTAGCAATAGGTTGAAGAAGACCCACAGGAAGACGTTGAGGAGTCTTATTCAATGCACAAACTGAGCAGGAGGCAACATACGCAGCAACATCAGAACAAAAACCTGTCCACCAGAATTGTCGAGTGACAGATCAAATCATTTGGTTCTTGCCTGGGTGACCTGCGGCTTTAGGATAGTGGTAAGTGTGCAAAAGTTTAGTTTGAAGATTCTCAGGAACAAAACACCACTAGGTTTCTCAGGAGGTGCATTGGTCTGTGCAGCCAGGATCTCCTCCCCCAAGGGAGAAGACAAATTAGTACATATGGTAGCCAAAATATGGTCAGGAGGTATAACAGGAGTAGGTACAGACTCCTCTGTAATTTGAAATCACAGGTTTATTAGTCTCCCACAAGGGATTAGCCCAGGCAAGAGCTGTGTCAGAGAGTAACGAGATGAGAAATCCCAACTTAGCTCTGTCAGAGGGAAACGCCTGAGGTAACATCGCAAAGAAAATGCCCACCTGGTTCAAAAACCCTCTGCACTGAATAGGCCTCCATATCGCTGAGGTAGAGGTGCAGAACCGGACATGCTCCTGCTAGGACTAGGTGCATCAGCGGAAACAGGAGCAGCCATAACTTGCGGGACACTTTGGTCCAAATGTGCAGTGCGAGTCAGCAGGGTTTGCAGGGCTAGTGCAAATTGATCCAAGCGGTGATCCAGTTCATCCATTCTGGAAATGATGGCAGGTAAAGGTGGATTATTAGTACCATCAGGATTCATGGCCTTTGCGTAATGTCAGGGTGCCAGGAATCAGACTGAGACGAGAAGTGCAAAAATAATCACACCTTTATTAATAGCAAAAAATAATAAAAAGTCCACAAGTCAAATAACAAGCCAGGAGTCAAAACCAGAGCTGGTAGTCAGACGAGCCGAGTCAGGAGCAAAAGAGAATAGTCAGACGAGCTGGATTCAGGAACAAAGAAACAGCAGAGTCAGGAACAAGCCAGGGATCAGGAACCAGGAAGGACGTTAGGCAGCCAGGTAATACACAAGAACTCTCACAAACAGGTCTGAGACAACGCAAAGGCAAAGCATACTAAACAGAGGCCCTTTAAATAATAAGTGATGACATCACAATTCTGAGACTGCATCCTGTCTCACATGGATGATGCACACCAGTCTGGCCATAAAAGGAAGTGCAGTAAATGAGCAGCATCCCCCACAATCCACCATAGTCAGGAAGAGAGGTGAGTAAAATGGCTGCCAGCAGCACATGGCAAACACAACAGGGAGAAAACCCTGACAACTACAAATATTGGGTAATGTGTTAGTGAAAATTAGCTTCATCTTGTAGCTAACTCTGTTTTACCAATGTTGTTTAATCTAGCCCTGGAGGCCAAGTGAGACTGTAGAACAGATACATGTCCCAGCTACCTTCACTATGCCAACTATGGACCTACTTGACATCTCAAGGAGCGCCCTGCACTGATAGGGTGTCCTAACATTTCTCATGGTGATCCATATTTTTCTTTTCACCAGTTTTCAAAATGGTGTTAGAAGAAATTAAAATATTTCTTACTATTTTAAGGTAATGTAAGCACACAATGTGTAATTATTCCATTGTTTTCTGAAAGTCATTTGGGATACACTAATTAGCCTTGGCATATGCACAACTGCTACAAGACAAAAACAATGTGTCTCTAGACGTAGCCGGTATCTTTCATATTCTTTGGATCCTACCAAGCAAATGGAACAGCTGCATCGAAGACAAGAAAACCTGTTCCCTGATTTCAACTGCCAGCTAAGCTGATATTATTTGTGTAGAGTACCACTGTCAGATTCTTTAACAAAATGCTATCATGTGCTGTACACAAGCACAGTGGAATGCAGTAAAAGGTCTTCTAAATACCTCTATTGATTTGACCAAATAAGATATGTCCAACTCTGCATTCGGGACCAGGAGACTTGGGGCTAGAGCAAAGGCATACCAAACAGTAGAGACTGGGTGGTTCAGTGATGGGATTGGTAAGTACCAGAGGGTGCGGAACCAGAGCATACTAATGGGGTTTGTGAATATGTTTTTAAGAGCGTTCTGTTGGGGCAAGGGCAGTCCCAGATTTCTGGGACTTAAGTACATTAAAGACAGAGGAAGAGAGCTTCCAACCCATGACATTCCCGCAAAATGCAGGACAGTTAGAAGATCTGCCGTTTAAATGGTGACTATGCGGTCAAAATATTAAGCTCCGAATGGAGCCTGATGTCCCTTGTTTCCGGCGGGTCTTTAGGCTCGCCGGAAACAGAAGTTATGAAGCAGTGGTCTAAATACCGTTGCTCTATAACTTGTCCACTTGCTCTGGGCAGCGGACAGAAATAAACCCGATCATATACGATCGTGTTGATTGACACCCCCTACATCGTATCATATCCTCTCGCACTTTGATAAATATGCCCCTCAGTATTAAGGCAGAGAGATTCATTGTGGGTCCCAGTGTGGTACATGTGTTTTTTCTTTAGAATATTAATATATCAGAGAAACAAAACAGCAAGGAATAGAAAGAAATCTGCATCATACCCATTAAAATATGTCAGTTATCTGCTCTCTTTGTTACTCAGTTATTACAGCTTTTAGAAAAAGATGCTGAGGAAGGCACTCTTGTACTAGAACTGCTGAAGTTGGTACTCCCATAGCGGCACTGCTGAGGTAGGTACTCACTTACTGGCACTGTTGAGGTAGGTACTCACTGACACTGCTGAGGTAGGTACTCCCTTACTGGCACTGCTGGGGTAGGTAGTCCCATCTGACACTGCTGAGGTAGGTACTCCCATATGACACTGCTGAGGTAGGTACTCCCTTACTGGCACTGCTGAGATAAGTACTCCCATCTGACACTGCTGAGGTAGGTACTACCTTACTGGCACTGCTGAGGTAGGTACTCCCATCTGACACTGCTGAGGTAGGTACTCCCATATGACACTGCTGAGGTAGGTACTCCCTTACTGGCACTGCTGTGGTAGGTACTCACTAACACTTCTGAGGTAGGTACTCCCTTTACTGGCACTGCTGAGGTAGGTACTCCCATCTGACACTGCTGAGGTAGGTACTCCCTTTACTGGCACTGCTGAGGTAGGTACCCCCATCTGACACTGCTGAGGTAGGTCACCTCACTGACATACTCTTTGAGTCATTTCAGCCAAGCTTTGTTCCTGTTGTTATTGTTCCACTTATGTTGGTGCATAGATTACCCATTTAGTGACATACACCACAGTTCAAAAGCTGCTCAATAAATAAAAACTGTAGCAGTGTCCTTTGGTGCAAAGACACACTGCTCATCGCCATAGCACAGATAATGCAGCAAGTCCTCTCCTGTAGCCATCTTAAAAAATCTATAAAAAATGCCCAAGCACCTGGAATCAACTGTTGCAGCACATCTAGACCTAATCTCAAACATATGGCAATGTCACATAAGAGGCATAGTAAAATGAACAAAGCACCTAAAAATTCTACCTTGAATCAATTTTAAAAAATCCTGAATTGACTTTGGAACCTAGCGTGGATCCACTCCCTCAACAAACACATTTAGTATATGCTCAGGTTCATGATGATTTAAATTCACTATCCTCAAAAGAAGATATTAAAGCTGCTATGTCGGAGGTACACCACCTGTTCAATGATCTGAAAATAGACCACACAAATTAACCAAAAAGTAGAGGCCACTCAAGGAACCATGCAAGTGAATTTGAAGGTTGCTTCACAAGCGATACAGATGCGAGACGAGACCATTCATTTCCTACTAAACAAAGTAGAAGACCTGGACAACAGAAACAGAAAAAATAACCTTTGTGTCAGAGGTGTTCCAGAGTCTATATCACTGGTTTTCAAACCTGTGCTCAGACCTCACCAACAGTCCAGGTTTTCAGGATCACCTTGGATGAGAGCAGGTAAAATTACCATGTTTAATAATCAGCTAATTGTTTCACCTGTGCTCCAGTTCAGATATCCTCAAAATGTGGCCTGTTAGGGAGGTCTGAGGACAGTTTTGAAAACCAGTGGTCTATATCTACCACAGCTTTACCAGGATACCTTCAGGATTTATTCTGCACTCTTAAAGGAACCCCTGGATTAGCTGATATCGTAATGGAAAGAACTCATAGGGCCCTTAGACCTAAATTGACAACAAAAGCTCCTCCACGTATTGTTATTATAAAATAATGTAATCTTAAAGATAAAGAGGAAATAATCCAAAGTGCTTGCACTAAGCAAAAAGTAACGCATGCTGTGGTAGAACTACAGATTTTCTCTGATCTAAGCCCAACAACCCTGCAAAAAAGTAGGCACCTGTAAAGAGTTAAAGAGAAGAATGGCTCTGAATGAACCCTGTTACTGTAGTTGCGCACAGCAGTTTATGAAATGTTTTAATAGTTTGATGCTGAAAAAGTCTTTGGGGCCAATTTGCCCTGTTTCCGCAGAATTAAGAAGCAGCGCTCTTAAGACCGCTGCTCCTTAACTGGATCCGTCGCCTCTGAGCGGCGTACAGCAATAAACATTTACGATCGGGTTGATTGACACCCCCTGCTAGTGAATCTGCCGGGGGCGGCATTGCACAAGCAGTTCACTAGAACTGCTTGTGCAATACTGAATGCCGACAGCGTATACTGTCCACATTTAGCAATGTCTGGCGGACATAATATGCTACAGCGTATCATGTCCACCAGACTTTGATAATTTGGCCCCATTGTAGTCAACTTTTTTCTTTGTTCAGTTTTAAAAAAGTTTGTTTTTTTTTCGTTACAGTTACTGGGACGTGTCCTTCCCCGCTAATAGGGCAGTGGTAATTGTCCTTATCAGCCAGTGAGAATCAGCAGGGAGTACAAAAAAAATATTGCAGTATTAGTTTCAATTTAAAGGGATATATTAGATTGTAATATAAAATGTTTAATAAAATAATTTTATGAGTTATTTTGCCACATTTCCTGAAATTTAACTATAAAAATTGTTGCTTTCCTAAATTCCTTTAAAGTCTCCATAAAGTAACGTGTGCTGCCATGTTTCAACTTAAGTTTTCCCTGTATCTGTCTTTCCTGCTGAGGACAGTTAGGGAGAAATATAAAAAAGCAATAAAAGAGATAATCCAAACAAGGTTGTGTGGAAAAAAAGAATGATCTAAATAGGTTTCCTGACAGGTTTGTTCGCACAAACAGAGATAAATAGAAAACTAGTTCAAACATGGCGGCGGTGCCTTTTACTTTATAGAAACACTTATATTTTCGATATTTAAACAACTAATGTAATTGTAAAAAATGCATCTACATATTATTCTAAGGTTGATCTTTGCTTATAATACGTCATTATTATTACTTCTATTTACTGTTCAATGTCCTTTTAAGAAGCTTTTATTTTTTGGAGGGGGGAGGGCAAAGACAAAAATTTTCAACATGTTTAAATGTAGCTGTTTAATATAAATTATAGACAACTTTTTTGTCCTACCTACCTGCTTTTCAACAAAAATGTGGGTCTAATATCCATTTAAAGTAATGTTTAAATATTATATAAGCATAGTCTGTATCAAGATTAAACAATGAAATGTAAAAAAAAAAAAAGTTCCAAAAGTATTTAAAACTGTTTTCAGTTTGTTAGCAAAATTTGTATTGTTTTGCAGTCCAGAGACACACCACTGTAAATGCCTCTTATTATGTTTATGTTATGTCATTCACTATGGCCAAAAAGGGACAACCATTTTCTATGTTGAATTACAAAATAATTAGGGGTCGATTAAACAAGCTGCTTTCTACGCCCAAAGTTTCCGGCTTGCCGGAAACGTAAATTAAGAAGCAGCGGTCATAAGACCGCTGCTCCTTAACTTGTACTCTACATTTTAGGTGGCGGACTGCAATCATCCCGATCCCAATTGGCCACGAATGTGCAGGGGCAGCATTGCACAAGTATTTCACAAGAAATGCTTGTGCAATGTTAAATGCCAACAGCGTATGCTGTTGGCATTTAGCGATGTCAAAAGGATATGATTCGATGCAGCGAATCATGTCTGCTCGACCTTTAATAAATCTACCCCTTTTTTTTGTAATGAATATTTTATGGGTAATTCAAAATTGAAGGGACACTAAATACATTTTATAAGCTTACTATTGAGGTAATCACCCCCTCCCTCTAGTGTTGAAATCTAGTTTTCACTGCATTCCAGTGCTAATGAGTTTGCACATGTGCAGTAACTCTCCTTCATATCCCTGCAGTGTAACCTAGGTTCCAAAATGGTGGCACATATAATCAGAGGGAGGTGCATGAAATGTATTTAGGGCCAGATTGGCGTGCTATCGTTTGGGGCGCAAGCGATATCGGATGTTTACAGCCAATTCCGTGATTTACACTAGAATGATTACTGCGACCTGAAAGCTCTGGTTAACTGTTATGCTTGAATAAAAAATTGCACCAAATACATCAAAATTATGTTACAAAGAACAGTTACACTCATAGTAACACCATCTAATACAAATTATTTAAAAAAAAATATTGCACAAGTAAGTTATAACTGCTCAAAGATATGAGATCTTAGAGATATATACATGTCTAAAGATGTATATGCATGTATGTATATATACATGTATGTGTGTATATTGTATATGTATTTATATGTGTATATATGTATTTACAGATGTATATACAAATAAATACATATAAAGATAGATACATAGATAGATAGATATAAATGCATTGGAGCCCTTTGCAGTCATGTAAATGAAAACATGAAAAAACATATTTATGCAATATTCATATTTAACCCCTTAACGACCGACGACGTATGCCATACATCCTCAAAAAAAAAGCACTTAACGACCGAGGACGTATGGCATACGTCGTCGGTTTAACAGAGCACTGGAAGCGATCGGAATCGCTTCCAGCTGCTCTAACAGTATTGCAGGCTTGCCTTAAGGTCTAGGCATCCTGCAATACTGTTCCTGAGTGCCGGGACCGGATTGATCACTCCCCCACGAGTGATCACTTCCGGTTTCGCTCCACGTGGAGCCCGGCAGTGTTTCAGAGCATCGGAAGCGATCGGACACGCTTCCGATGCTCTGATTGTGTGCTAAGTGCCTCGGTGGGTCGAGGCACTTAGTTAGTTATAAAATAAAAGTAATAATTAAAAAAAAAAAAAAAACGTATATTAAAAAAAAAGCCCTAAATAGCCCCCCCCCCCTCCCCCTTCACTAGGAATCCAAGATGGCGATGCCCAGTGCATCATGGGGCCTCTGGGGGTGTCCCTAGCCTGCCTCATCATAGGGGCAAGCTAGGGTCACCCAATCTGAGCCTCCCACCCTAAAAAAAATAATAATAATAAAATACCCCATTTGTCTGATCATGTCAATATTTGTAAATATTGACTATGATCAGTGTGGATCTCCCTCCCTCTCCTCACTTGCCATTTTGTTGGAGAGAGAGAGAGACCTGTATTTAGCAGAGAGAGAGATTTATTTCTTTTATTTGTTAAAAAATATAGAACCAAAGGCTCTTTTCAGAGCCATTAACCCCTAGCTTGCCAGTGATCACTATATATCACTGGCAGTAACATAGGTGCACTTTTTTTTTGCTGCATTTTGCTGTCTGTGCATTTTTTAGGGGTTAATTTTGTTGTTGTAATTTTTTAAAAACCCAAAGGCTCTTTTCAGAAACATTTAGTTAATTTAATTTAATTTTCAGAGCCATTAACCCCTAGCTTGCCAGTGATCACTATATATCACTGGCAGTAGCATAGGTGCACTTTTTTTGCTGCATTTTGCTGTCTGTGCATTTTTTTAGGGGTTAATTTTGTTGTTGTAATTTTTTAAAAACCCAAAGGCTCTTTTCAGAAACATTTAGTTAATTTAATTTAATTTTCAGAGCCATTAACCCCTAGCTTGCCAGTGATCGCTATAAATCACTGGCAGTTGCATAGCTGTACTTTTTTGCTGTCTGTGCATTTTTTTAGGGGTTAATTTTGTTGTAATTTTTTAAAAACCCAAAGGCTCTTTTCAGAAACATTTAGTTAATTTAATTTAATTTTCAGAGCCATTAACCCCTAGCTTGCCAGTGATCGCTATAAATCACTGGCAGTTGCATAGCTGTACTTTTTTGCTGTCTGTGCATTTTTTTAGGGGTTAATTTTGTTGTTGTAATTTTTTAAAAACCCAAAGGCTCTTTTCAGAAACATTTAGTTAATTTAATTTAATTTTCAGAGCCATTAACCCCTAGCTTGCCAGTGATCACTATAAATCACTGGCAGTAGCATAGCTGTACTTTTTTGCTAGTTAATTTAGTTAATTAATTTAGTTAATTTAATTTAATTTTCAGAGCCATTAACCCCTAGCTTGCCAGTGATCGCTATAAATCACTGGCAGTTGCATAGCTGTACTTTTTTGCTGTCTGTGCATTTTTTTAGGGGTTAATTTTGTTGTTGTAATTTTTTAAAAACCCAAAGGCTCTTTTCAGAAACATTTAGTTAATTTAATTTAATTTTCAGAGCCATTAACCCCTAGCTTGCCAGTGATCGCTATAAATCACTGGCAGTAGCATAGCTGTACTTTTTTGCTAGTTAATTTAGTTAATTAATTTAGTTAATTTAATTTAATTTTTAGAGCCATTAACCCCTAGCTTGCCAGTGATCGCTATAAATCACTGGCAGTTGCATAGCTGTACTTTTTTGCTGTCTGTGCATTTTTTTAGGGGTTAATTTTGTTGTTGTAATTTTTTTAAAAACCCAAAGGCTCTTTTCAGAAACATTTAGTTAATTTAATTTAATTTTCAGAGGCATTAACCTCTAGCTTGCCAGTGATCGCTATAAATCACTGGCAGTAGCATAGCTGTACATTTTTGCTAGTTAATTTAGTTAATTAATTTAGTTAATTTAATTTTTTTTAGTAATTGTTTTCTGTGACAGATACAAAAATGTCACAGAAAAGATATAGTGCTGAGGAGGCGTATGCCATCCTTGCGTCAGAGTCAGATGCCTCTATTTCTGACTCAGACCCCAATTTTGACCCTGCCATGTGCTCAGATACATCACTAGATGCAGTCTCAACTGATAGTGATGTATCTGTGGCTGCTAGCCCCCCTGCCAGCCCCCCTGCCAGCCCCCCTGCTAGCCCCCCTGCCAGAAGGAGGCGTGTTGCTGCCATTGCTGCTGAAGAGTGGGTAACGCCTCATCTCCAGAGGCCAGATATCCCACCCTTCACAGCAAATGCTGGCATAAATATAGATGTGGCAGGTTTTAGCCCCCAGCATATTCTGGAAGTGTTTCTGGGCGATGATATATTGGGGAACATTGTCGCCCAAACTAATTTATATGCCCATCAGTTCCGTGCTGCAAAGCCTGGAACATATTTGGCAAAGCAGCAATGGGCCCCCATCAATGTGCCAGAATTCAAAAAATTCTGGGCATTGACTATGCTGATGGGCATCATAAAGAAACCCTCCATTCGCTCCTACTGGAGTACTAGCCCCATCTGCTCTACCCCCATTTTCTCCCAGACTATGTCGAGGAAGAGGTATGAAATGATTCTGCATTTCATGCACTTCAGCGACAACAGCCTGTGCCCCCCTAGGGAGCATCCCCAATTTGACAGGCTGTATAAAATCACCCCCTGATAACCCACTTTTCTGCCAGGTTTGCAGAGGCTTATACACCTGGAAGGAATATATGCGTTGATGAATCCCTAATGAAGTATAAGGGAAGGCTGGGATTCAAGCAGTATATTCCTTCCAAACGCTCCAGATATGGGGTAAAGGTGTATAAGCTCTGTGACAGCGAGACTGGGTATACTCAGGCCTTCCGGGTGTATGAGGGAAAGGATAGCCACCTTGACCCTCCAGGTTGCCCAGAACATATGGGAACCACTGGCAAGATTGTCTGGGACCTGATATTACCCCTAATGAACAAAGGGTATCACTTGTACTTAGACAATTTTTATACAAGTGTCCTTTTGTTCAAGCTACTGTATTGCTTTGATACAGTAGCTTGCGGTACAATTAAAAAGAACCGCGCAGGTTTCCCAGGACAGCTTGTACGCACCCGGCTACGAAGGGGGGAGACCTCAGCTCTGCGCCAAGAGGAGCTGTTGGCACTGAAGTACAGAGACAAGAAGGATGTATACCTTCTTACCACCATCCACACAGAGAGGACGGTGGCGGTTTCTGTACGTGGCAGAGCTGAGATCATAAGGAAGCCAGTGTGCATCAAGTCTTATAACCGGCATATGGGTGGGGTTGATCTGGCTGATCAGCTGCTGCAGCCCTACCTAATTATGCGGAAGACAAGGGCCTGGTACAAAAAGGTTGCAATTTACCTAATGCAGATTGCAACCCACAACGCTTTTTTGTTGTTCAAAAAAGCAAACCCCAGAGTTAAAAAGACTTTTTTACAGTTTCAGCTCCAGATTATTACGGGGATTTTGTACCATGATGCACCTGCTCCCCGGGCGGTGATGGGAGAGAGCAGAGTTGGGGCTACCCATTTTATTTTTAAAATCCCCCCTACTGCCACAAAGCAGAAACCACAAAAAAATGCAGAGTCTGTACCAAGAGGGGGAAGAGAAGGGACACCATATATTACTGTCCTGATTGCCCTGGACAGCCTGCACTCTGCATTGGGGACTGCTTCAAGCGGTACCATACAATGGTCAATTTTTAAAAAAATAAATACATTTGCTGTTACATATATATATATATTTTTTTGGTTATGTTTACAGTTAGATGTTTTTTTGTTTTTTTTACTTTTACTGTGCCAGATTTTTACATTTCACTACTCTATTTTTTTCTTAAAGTGGGCCTGTTTTTTTTTAACCAAAACCCCTGTCAAACCTATGCATGGGGGACATAGGTGTTCTCAGGGTGCCTTGCAGAAAACAACCTGAAGTATGTTTTTGTACTAACTTACAACAGTCTCTCCTAAATTATAGTCAAAAAGCAATGTGTCTGTAAAAATGAAAATTGAAAAATTACCACCATACACTTTCTCCAATTTTTTGGGCTAAAACGGTTGCTTCAAAGGCATCAAAGCACACCATATACAATACCTTGGGGTGTCAACATTTAAAAAATATACACTTTGAATGCAATAAATAAAAGTGGGGTATGCGATAGGCCCCAAACTAAAGATAGGCCTATCAGAAGAAATACTCTCATTTTTAATAACTAAAATCACAAGTCATAAAATTGTAACATAACCTTCCCAAAATCCTGGCAAACCTATGCATGGGGGGCATAGGTGTACTCAGGGTGCCTTGCAGAAAACAACCTGAAGTATTCTTTTGCAATAACTTACAACAATCTCTCCTAAATCATAGTCAAAAAGCAATGTGTCTGTAAAAATGAAAATTGAAAAATTACCACCATATACTTTCTCCAATTTTTTGGGCTAAAACGGTTGCTTCAAAGGCATCAAAGCACACCATATACAATACCTTGGGGTGTCAACATTTAAAAAATATACACTTTGAATGCAATAAATAAAAGTGGGGTATGTGATAGGCCCCAAACTAAAGATAGGCCTATCAGAAGAAATACTCTCATTTTTAATAACTAAAATCATGTAACATAACCTTCCCAAAATCCTGGCAAACCTATGCATGGGGGGCATAGGTGTACTCAGGGTGCCTTGCAGAAAACAACCTGAAGTATTCTTTTGCAATAACTTACAACAGTCTCTCCTAAATCATAGTAAAAAAGCAATGTGTCTGTAACAATGAAAATTGAAAAATTACCACCATATACTTTCTCCAATTTTTTGGGCTAAAACGGTTGCATCAAAGTCATCAAACCACTCCATGTATAATACCTTGGGGGGTCAACTTTTTAAATATAATCACATTTATGGAAAACAAATAAATTGGGGTATGTTAAAAGACCCCCAAAAAAGACAATAGGCAAAGAAAATATGTTAAATGTGAAAAAAAATCACAAACACATGTCAGACATTTGGCATTGCACCGCCCAAACAAGCCACCAAACCTATGCATAGGTGGTATCACTGAACTCAGGAGATGTTGGTGACCACATATTGGTGTCTTCTTTGGTAGTAACACATAACAGGAGCTGTGAATCCATGTCTAAAGTACAATGTATGTGAAAAATAACACAAAGAAATGAATGCCCAATAGTTTGACAAAGAAAAACAAAAAAGGCGAGGCTGGGCAAGCAGAAAAATTATAAAACTTAACGTTTATTGCTGCTCAGGCTCATTCTGACCCATACTGCATGCTACCATTGCATTTTATCTACTTTCCTTTTTGGCAATAAACGTTAAGTTTTATAATTTTTCTGCTTGCCCAGCCTCGCCTTTTTTGTTTTTCTATTGATGTTAAATTGCAGACTAGCGGGTCTGCTGGCGGTTTGCGGGCCACGCTACAGCGATACACTACTTTGACACAGCCACAGTGCCTTACTGTGACGTATCCGAATGAGGATCCATGTGGGAGGAGACAGACCGTAACCGGAAATCTGCTTGAAACTCCATACACCGGAGAGTACCGGGACTGGAGTGCGGGCTAAACGAGCTGAAGAGCCATTTCGGAGGATTAAGGTACTGTCCACATGTGTAACTTGTGAATTAAGAACAACAACTAGTTACAATCTGCTGTTGAGCGCTGCTAGGGGTTTTTTCTCTGTTTGGTTAAGTTTGACAAAGACTAGTGGTTGAATTAGTGTATGGAAAGTGTTAAAACACCTGCATTTGAAATACCCTAGGATGTCTACTTTTCAAAAATATATGGTTTTATGGGGGTAAATTACATTGGCCGGCTTCAGAAATGTCTTAAATAGAACATGGGTGCATGGGATGTGAAAAGGGGAAGTGTAAAAAATGGAATGCGCTTCCTAAAAATAAGGCCTTCTAGCCCCCAGAGAACCCAACACACCTATACATGGGTGGTATCACTGTACTCAGGAGATGTTGTTGAACACATATTGAGGTGTTTTTTGGCAGTAACACATAACAGGAACTGGGAATCCATGCCTAAAGTACAATGTGTGTGAAAAATAACACAAAAAAATGACTACCCAAAAGTTTGACAAAGACTGGTGGTTAAATAAGTTCATGGAAAGTGTGAAAATACCAGCATTTCAAATACCCTAGGGGGTCTACTTCTCAAAAATATATGGTTTTATGGGGGTAAATTTCATTGATCGGCTTCAGAAATGTCCCAAATAGGACATGGGTGCATGATGACCGATGTGAAAATTCCAAATTGAAAAACTGGAATGCGCTTCCTAAAAATAAGGCCTTCTAGCCCCCAAAGAACCCAACACACCTATACATGGGTGGTATCACTGTACTCAGGAGATGTTGTTGAACACATATTGAGGTGTTTTTTGGCAGTAACACATAACAGGAACTGAGAATCCATGCCTAAAGTACAATGTGTGTGAAAAATAACACAAAATAATGACTACCCAAAGGTTTGACAAAGACTGGTGGTTGAATTAGTGCATGGAAAGTGTTAAAATACAAGCATTTGAAATACCCTAGGGTGTCTACTTTTCAAAAATATATGGTTTGATGGGGGTAAATTCCATTGACCAGCTTCAGAAATGTCCCAAATAGGACATGGGTGCATGATGACCGATGTGAAAATTCCAAGTTGAAAAACTGGAATGCGCTTCCTAAAATTAAGGCCTTTTAGCCCCCAGAGAACCCGACACACCTATACATGGGTGGTATCACTGTACTCAGGAGATGTTGTTGAACACATATTGAGGTGTTTTTTGGCAGTAACACATAACAGGAACTGAGAATCCATGCCTAAAGTACAATGTGTGTGAAAAATAACACAAAATAATGACTACCCAAAAGTTTGACAAAGACTGGTGGTTGAATTAGTGCATGGAAAGTGTTAAAATACAAGCATTTGAAATACCCTAGGGTGTCTACTTTTCAAAAATATATGGTTTGATGGGGGTAAATTCCATTGACCAGCTTCAGAAATGTCCCAAATAGGACATGGGTGCATGATGACCGATGTGAAAATTCCAAGTTGAAAAACTGGAATGCGCTTCCTAAAATTAAGGCCTTTTAGCCCCCAGAGAACCCGACACACCTATACATGGGTGGTATCACTGTACTCAGGAGATGTTGTTGAACACATATTGAGGTTTTTTTTGGTAGTAACACATAACAGGAACTGAGAATCCATGCCTAAAGTACAATGTGTGTGAAAAATAACACAAAATAATGACTACCCAAAAGTTTGACAAAGACTGGTGGTTGAATTAGTGCATGGAAAGTGTTAAAATACAAGCATTTGAAATACCCTAGGGTGTCTACTTTTCAAAAATATATGGTTTGATGGGGGTAAATTCCATTGACCAGCTTCAGAAATGTCCCAAATAGGACATGGGTGCATGATGATGACCGATGTGAAAATTCCAAGTTGAAAAACTGGAATGCGCTTCCTAAAAATAAGGCCTTCTAGCCCCCAGAGAACCCAACACACCTATACATGGGTGGTATCACTGTACTCAGGAGATGTTGTTGAACACATATTGAGGTGTTTTTTGGTAGTAACACATAACAGGAACTGAGAATCCATGCCTAAAGTACAATGTGTGTGAAAAATAACACAAAATAATGACTACCCAAAGGTTTGACAAAGACTGGTGGTTGAATTAGTGCATGGAAAGTGTTAAAATACAAGCATTTGAAATACCCTAGGGTGTCTACTTTTCAAAAATATATGGCTTGATGGGGGTAAATTCCATTGACCAGCTTCAGAAATGTCCCAAATAGGACATGGGTGCATGATGACCGATGTGAAAATTCCAAGTTGAAAAACTGGAATGCGCTTCCTAAAATTAAGGCCTTTTAGCCCCCAGAGAACCCGACACACCTATACATGGGTGGTATCACTGTACTCAGGAGATGTTGTTGAACACATATTGAGGTGTTTTTTGGCAGTAACACATAACAGGAACTGAGAATCCATGCCTAAAGTACAATGTGTGTGAAAAATAACACAAAATAATGACTACCCAAAAGTTTGACAAAGACTGGTGGTTGAATTAGTGCATGGAAAGTGTTCAAATACAAGCATTTGAAATACCCTAGGGTGTCTACTTTTCAAAAATATATGGTTTGATGGGGGTAAATTCCATTGACCAGCTTCAGAAATGTCCCAAATAGGACATGGGTGCATGATGACCGATGTGAAAATTCCAAGTTGAAAAACTGGAATGCGCTTCCTAAAATTAAGGCCTTTTAGCCCCCAGAGAACCCGACACACCTATACATGGGTGGTATCACTGTACTCAGGAGATGTTGTTGAACACATATTGAGGTTTTTTTTGGTAGTAACACATAACAGGAACTGAGAATCCATGCCTAAAGTACAATGTGTGTGAAAAATAACACAAAATAATGACTACCCAAAAGTTTGACAAAGACTGGTGGTTGAATTAGTGCATGGAAAGTGTTAAAATACAAGCATTTGAAATACCCTAGGGTGTCTACTTTTCAAAAATATATGGTTTGATGGGGGTAAATTCCATTGACCAGCTTCAGAAATGTCCCAAATAGGACATGGGTGCATGATGACCGATGTGAAAATTCCAAGTTGAAAAACTGGAATGCGCTTCCTAAAATTAAGGCCTTTTAGCCCCCAGAGAACCCGACACACCTATACATGGGTGGTATCACTGTACTCAGGAGATGTTGTTGAACACATATTGAGGTTTTTTTTGGTAGTAACACATAACAGGAACTGAGAATCCATGCCTAAAGTACAATGTGTGTGAAAAATAACACAAAATAATGACTACCCAAAAGTTTGACAAAGACTGGTGGTTGAATTAGTGCATGGAAAGTGTTAAAATACAAGCATTTGAAATACCCTAGGGTGTCTACTTTTCAAAAATATATGGTTTGATGGGGGTAAATTCCATTGACCAGAGAACCCAACACACCTATACATGGGTGGTATCACTGTACTCAGGAGATGTTGTTGAACACATATTGAGGTGTTTTTTGGCAGTAACACATAACAGGAACTGAGAATCCATGCCTAAAGTACAATGTGTGTTAAAAATAACACAAAATAATGACTACCCAAAGGTTTGACAAAGACTGGTGGTTGAATTAGTGCATGGAAAGTGTTAAAATACAAGCATTTGAAATACCCTAGGGTGTCTACTTTTCAAAAATATATGGTTTGATGGGGGTAAATTCCATTGACCAGCTTCAGAAATGTCCCAAATAGGACATGGGTGCATGATGACCGATGTGAAAATTCCAAGTTGAAAAACTGGAATGCGCTTCCTAAAATTAAGGCCTTTTAGCCCCCAGAGAACCCGACACACCTATACATGGGTGGTATCACTGTACTCAGGAGATGTTGTTGAACACATATTGAGGTTTTTTTTGGTAGTAACACATAACAGGAACTGAGAATCCATGCCTAAAGTACAATGTGTGTGAAAAATAACACAAAATAATGACTACCCAAAAGTTTGACAAAGACTGGTGGTTGAATTAGTGCATGGAAAGTGTTAAAATACAAGCATTTGAAATACCCTAGGGTGTCTACTTTTCAAAAATATATGGTTTGATGGGGGTAAATTCCATTGACCAGCTTCAGAAATGTCCCAAATAGGACATGGGTGCATGATGATGACCGATGTGAAAATTCCAAGTTGAAAAACTGGAATGCGCTTCCTAAAATTAAGGCCTTTTAGCCCCCAGAGAACCCAACACACCTATACATGGGTGGTATCACTGTACTCAGGAGATGTTGTTGAACACATATTGAGGTTTTTTTTGGTAGTAACACATAACAGGAACTGAGAATCCATTCCTAAAGTACAATGTGTGTGAAAAATAACACAAAATAATGACTACCCAAAAGTTTGACAAAGACTGGTGGTTGAATTAGTGCATGGAAAGTGTTAAAATACAAGCATTTGAAATACCCTAGGGTGTCTACTTTTCAAAAATATATGGTTTGATGGGGGTAAATTCCATTGACCAGCTTCAGAAATGTCCCAAATAGGACATGGGTGCATGATGACCGATGTGAAAATTCCAAGTTGAAAAACTGGAATGCGCTTCCTAAAATTATGGCCTTTTAGCCCCCAGAGAACCCGACACACCTATACATGGGTGGTATCACTGTACTCAGGAGATGTTGTTGAACACATATTGAGGTTTTTTTTGGTAGTAACACATAACAGGAACTGAGAATCCATGCCTAAAGTACAATGTGTGTGAAAAATAACACAAAATAATGACTACCCAAAAGTTTGACAAAGACTGGTGGTTGAATTAGTGCATGGAAAGTGTTAAAATACAAGCATTTGAAATACCCTAGGGTGTCTACTTTTCAAAAATATATGGTTTGATGGGGGTAAATTCCATTGACCAGCTTCAGAAATGTCCCAAATAGGACATGGGTGCATGATGACCGATGTGAAAATTCCAAGTTGAAAAACTGGAATGCGCTTCCTAAAATTAAGGCCTTTTAGCCCCCAGAGAACCCGACACACCTATACATGGGTGGTATCACTGTACTCAGGAGATGTTGTTGAACACATATTGAGGGGTTTTTTGGTAGTAACACATAACAGGAACTGAGAATCCATGCCTAAAGTACAATGTGTGTGAAAAATAACACAAAATAATGACTACCCAAAAGTTTGACAAAGACTGGTGGTTGAATTAGTGCATGGAAAGTGTTAAAATACAAGCATTTGAAATACCCTAGGGTGTCTACTTTTCAAAAATATATGGTTTGATGGGGGTAAATTCCATTGACCAGCTTCAGAAATGTCCCAAATAGGACATGGGTGCATGATGACCGATGTGAAAATTCCAAGTTGAAAAACTGGAATGCGCTCCCTAAAAATAAGAGCTTTTAGCCCCCCGAGAACCCGACACACCTATACATGGGTGGTATCACTGTACCCAGGAGATGCTGCTGAAGACATATGAGGGTGTTATTTGGCAGTAACCCTTAATATTATCAGTAAATGTATTCTTAAATTGCTATTTTGTCAAAAAATCTAATTATTTTTCCCCCCCCCCAAACTTTGGCATAGATTGGTGGTAAAATGGTTGCATGAAAAAAGTCAAAATACCCCAAGTTTAATACCTTAGGTTGTCTTCTTTTAAAAAATATATACATTTGAAGGGTTATTCAGGGATTCATGACAGATATTGGTGTTACAATGTAACTATCGCCAATTTTGAAAAAATATGGTTTTGAAATAGCAAAGTGCTACTTGTACTTATTGCCCTATAACTTGCAAAAAAAGCAAAGAACATGTAAACATTGGGTATTTATAAACTCAGGACAAAATTTAGAAACTGTTTAGCATTGGTATTTTATGGTGGTTGTAGATGTGTAAGAAATTTTGGGGCTCAAAGTTAGAAAAAGTGCATTTTTTTTTCATTTTTTCCTCATATTTTATATTTTTTTTTATAGTAAATTATAAGATATGATGAAAATAATCATATCTTTAGAAAGTCCATTTAATGGCGAGAAAAACAGTATATAATATGTGTGGGTACAGTAAATGAGTAAGAGGAAAATTACAGTTAAACACAAACATCGCAGAAATGCAAAAATAGCCTTGGTCCCAGATGGTCAACAAATTGAAAAGTGGTCTGGTCACTAAGGGGTTAATAAAGGTTTTAACTATGTATGTCACATGAAAAGATATAATAAGATATTTATAAAAATGTGAGGGGTGTACTCACTTTTGTGGAATATTGTAAATCTTTACTTATTTATATATATATATATATAGGTATATATACACATGTTTGGCACACTCCGATTGATTAGATATGTTGAATATGTAGGGCTGTTGAATCACTCTATAGTTTATAGACACAATGATTAGAGTCCAGTACCACACATACAACCACACGTAGTCAATTGGTTACTCTGAGTCCTGTAGACTTAATTCAAATTATATATTTGATAATGCTGGACCACACAGTATGTGAGTAATTCAAGGAAGAGCATTCCCACTACGAGATCTTCCCTACAGCGTGTACCGTCGCCATGACTACCTGATACACAACACAGCGCGCAGCTGCATGACGTCAGTACACCAGCCGGCTGTGTGCGTCGCAGATATTCATCGCGGGGTCACGCTGTTCTCTCAGATCCGTTGTATTTACGGTGATTCTGTGGGTATACAAGACAGAGAAGGAACTGGTAAGATTCCCTAGAGCTAATAAGAAGTAAGGGCTACGTTAGAATGCATTGAACAAACGAGCCGATAGTTGGTCTCATAACCGCATTGCCATATCAGGTTTGTGTGATACGATATAGGATGTATTATCTGCTGTAACTGGCTAGTCTATTATTTTTTAAATGACCAGTACTTTTGATCCTCTAACGCTGCTTACAACATTTTCTTAAATTAACATTTTCTTAAATTAATGTTTAGATATTTACTCAGATTTTCTGATTAGGTTTGGCAATCAGAATTTTTATTTAGAACATCCAGAAGGCTGGTATTATGTATATAACATAGTTCACATACACTTTGATATAGACACTGTTACACTGATTCAGGGACACAAGATATGTTAAGGGACACTTAGATATTTATTCATTTCATTCACTTTGAGAGCAGGAAAATGTATAGTTTATTCCCACGATACTTTTTACCATAATATATGTTCACTTTATGTGGTTATTGGTACAGTATGCTTTTTATATCAGTTTGTTTTTCACACATCTTAATGTAACTTTTGAATATTTATATATGTTGCAATATACATATGTGTGAACATTGTACAGTTTGTTGAACAGCACTAATTCACAGGAGTAACACTCATCACATGACTATAATGTTTTTTGAGGATCACCATGGTAACCGTTTTGGCGCAATTTTCACTGGGAGGGGTTTGTTTGGCTTTATAAGTCCAGTCACTTTTAGTTTGTCTTTGTCTGAGGAAGGGGAGTGTGTCCCCGAAACGTCACGATTATTAAAGTTAATTTGAAGAAAAAGACCAGTGAGTGCCTTCCTTTACTGTGTATATATATATATATATATATATATATATATATAAGTATATATATATATATATATATATATATATATATATATATATATGTATAGATATACTGTATATTGTACCAAAATACCATCATATATATATAGAAATATGTATTTATGATTAAATAGAATATATTTTCCTATGGGAAGAACATTGGAATGTGAAATATTCCTATTGTTATGTTGGGTTAGCGCACTTGAGAATATGCAATCTGGTTTGCACGCGAGTAGGGTGTTATGTTTTTCCCCCCACTTTTTTGCTCCATTGACTTTTATGGGGGAATATGTGAACGTGCGCAATATTCTAACTTCATCTTTTTGCGCCCATCGGGTTAGCACGCAATCGATAACTTTTTAATTTCAACTTGTTCTATGCGCGCTACCCGACGTGCACAAAAAGCTTCTAATGCAGTTAAGGTGGGAGTGCTACATAGCGCTCCACTCATAATCTAGGCCTTGATGTTTAATGTCCCATTTAACTTTCAGGAGTCAGAGCAACCAGTTTTAAAGGGACCTTTAAATTTTCTCCTATTATCAAATTGATTTTGTTCTCTTAGTATCCTTTTTGAAATGCATACCTAGGTAGGCTCACGAGCAGCAATGCCCTACTGGGAACTAGCTGCTGATTTGTGGCTGCACATATATGTCTCTTGTCATTGGCTTGTGGTAGTTCCCAGTAATGCATTGCTGCTCTGGGGATAAATACATAGTTATATACAGGCAATAGTAATTAATAAAATGCTCTAACACTTTTTGCATTTTGTATGGTCCCTTTAATGCTGTTACCATTTATTAGTATTGGAATATTTTTTACCAGCCTCAAGTCTATACATTAACTTGTAGCATTTAAACCACAGCTGTTTCGTATTCTTGCATTTACATCTCACTTTTAGAAGTCAAGGTGACAGTTTAATCCAAGCCAAGCGCCGTGCTCTGTCCCAGTCCCTGCATGATTATCTCATCTGTATAATCTCCTACATACGTGTTACACAAACATGACCGTTAGAAATATCCAAAGCCCTCTGTTTTTTCTAGCAGCGAGAGGTTGTTTCATGAACATGGAATGCCGATTTCTTTGGATAAAGTGTCTGTTATTGTTTTTTTTTAGTCTTTAGAAGAATGTGGTCTTCCTGGGGGTCCTTCGTGGAATATTCCTGCGACAACATACTCTGTGTCCTGGAGCGCCAGGGACTTTATCTGCTGAGAATGACCTGCGGTAATAAATACAGTGATGCTTGGGAATGTCCCAAGTAACAGCTAGCTCTTCCTGCTATACATATTCTATTTACAGGAGAACCAGCAACACAGACAACTAGTTTAACCCTTTTTTGTAGAAAGTAGAAGCAGTCTTCTATAAAGGAACATTGTATTAAAAAATAAGACAGCAATAGCCCACACCACCCGACAGTGCAAAACAGTAGTTCCAAGTGGATATTGAAGAGGGGTTTCAACAGCTCAAGTTCACGTGGTGGACAAGTAGTGACCAACATTTTTGTGGGTAAATTCGCAATCCTCTTCTAGGTAAATAGTTATCAGTAGACCTAGCGCAAATAGGTATACCTACAGCTCCCTTCAGTAGGTCTCCTAGTGGACCTTATCAAGAACAATAGTTGGAGTAGATGAAGTGAGCGCCTAGAAGGCTGAGGTGAAGCACAATACTTTATTATACACAATAATAATATAAAAAAATCATGGATCCATGAGTGACATAAAATAAACAACAATATAGATGTCATATACTTAAAATTCTATAAAATCCTATAAAATCTTGGTGTACATAAAAAATATGTAAACATCAGTAATCACATATATACGAAGACAAAAATGGCTAGTGCAAATGGAGATGGTGTAGTTATGATAGAATGGAATGTCCCAATAAAGATTTTGTAGTTAGAATTGTCCCAGTATAGATGTCCAATGAAACTTGTGAAAGAGAAAAAAAGATCTATGTGTATAATTTTGAGGTCTCTGGGTACCTTAAGAGGTACAGGTATAGTTGTTTCCAGATATTCAAATGTGAAATATAGTGGAATATAAAAAAAAATACGAATACAAAAATACTCTGATGTGAAAATAATAAAAAGAATCCAAAAACAAAAATAAAAACAAAAAATAAAAATATAAATCAAGCTTGAAGAATGCAAAAATAATTGATGGTGAGAGTAAAGTGTTTGTGGTGAACCTTTAGTATCTCCTGTTAATGAAATCCCATCTGTGGATGTGAAAAGCTCCTGAGTGTCCCTGTGAAACAAAAAAAAGGACAATACTGCAAAATATATAAAAAACCTTATTAGGGTATCAGAATCTTGCTTACCAGTTGTTTGTCGACACGTTTTGGCCTGATAACAGGTCTTTCTCAAGACCAACATTTTTGTGGGTAAATTGGCAATCCTCTTCTAGGTCACAGCATGCTGGGAAATGTAGTTTGCTATTAGGTAGCATTAGGCAATCCGCTTATCAAACCTGAATGAAATGCGAGTGTGGGCAGTAGGCAGTGTGGTGCCTTTGTTGAGCCCTGTGACGGTTGTATGGGGGCAGAGTATCAATGTGCCCTCTTGGGCATGTGTGCCCTAGGGTTGCCACTCCTGTTCCAGAAGATAAAAGCAGGGTTGACCACCAACTTTGCCCTGGTGTAATAAAGAAGTACAAGCTTAAAACGCTTGAAAAGCTACATGATACACTTCCAGACATTTCTTTCAATTGGTACTCATATATCCAAATGCGTTATTTTATAAACACCCACCCCAATAAACATCTGATCTTTAATGCCATTTGAGAGGTTTATGTTTACTTGACTCTCCCCCAAGGCACACAATCTTTACACTATATAAACTACTACTCTAAGATGATCTACACAAAGTTCCATCATATACTAAATTGTGGGTAAAAGATTTATAGTCTGACATTACATTCCAAGAATGGTCCACACAGGGGTCAAGTCCTACAAAAAAAAGTGTGAGAACTCATTAAGACTTCCACCCTCCCTCACAATTAAAATATATATATATATATATATTTCATGTAATTGGCAAGAGTCCATGAGCTAGTGAAGTATGGGATATACAATTCTACCAGGAGAGGCAAAGTTTCCCAAACCTCAAAATGCCAATACATACACCACTCACCACACCCACAATTCAGTTTTACAAACGTTGCCTCCTATGGAGGTGGTGAAGTAAGTTTGATAGCTATGATAAGTGCTTCCAAGCATTCTGAAGCCCAGTTCCTCTCAGAGTACAGTGCTTGTCAGAGGGATGTGAAGGGAGTATCGCCTATTGATTTTATAGTTTTCCTTGTGGGAAATCTTTTCAAAGGTTCTCTGTTATTGGTCGTAGGGATTCATCTCCTACCTCCCTTTTCAGATCGACGATATACTCTCATATACCATTGCTGATAGTTTTCAGTACTGGTTTGGCTGTCTGCTATATGTAGATGAGTGTCTTTCGGTAAGTATTGTTTCATTATTTTAGACACTCTCAGCTATGGTTTGGCGCTTTATGTATTAATATAAAGTTTTAAATATATGTATTTTACTTATATTTGCCTTGAGTCAGGTCTATGTATATTTTCTTTTGCAGACTGACTGTTTCAGTTTGGGAAACATGATTTAGGAAGTTATTGTCTTACCTGGGGTATGGTCCTTTTTTTCTAATTGACTGTTTTTTCCTTTTGCGGGCAAAATTAAGCTCGCAAGGGCGCAAAATGCTGTTTAAGGTCTCATGACTGCAGAATTGGATGCGATCCCTTTGCTCATTTTTTATATGAGACCTCTGCAGCTTTGTATGCTGAAACAATGGTGCAGGGATTATACTGGGATATCACAATTGATATACTTAAATCCCAACATTCAACTCTCTCTGACTTGGTGGTTAGACCATCATTGTTTAAATCAGGAGGCCTCTTTTGTTCATCCTACCTGGACTGTGATCACAACAGATGCAAGTCTTTCAGGTTGGGGAGATGTCTGGGGATCTCTGACAGCACAAGGGGTTTGGAAACCTCAAGAGACGAGGTTACCAATCAATATTTTAGAACTCCGTGCTATTTTCAGGGCTCTTCAGGTTTGGCCTCTGTTAAAGAGCGAACCATTCATTTGTTTTCAGACGGACAATATCACAACTGTGGCATATGTCAATCATCAGGGTGGGACTCGCAGTCCCCTAGCTATGAAAGAAGTATCTCGGATACTTTCTTGGGCGGAATCCAGCTCTTGTCTAATTTCTTATCTCAGGTGTAGACAAGTAGGAAGACGATTATCTCAGCCGTCATACCTTATATCCGGGGAGTGGTCTCTCCATCCAGATGTATTTTGTCAGATTATATAGATGTGGGGTCTTCCAGAAATAGATCTGAAGACTTCTCATCTAAACAAGAAACTTCCCAGGTAACTAGCCAGGTCCAGGGATCCTCAGGCAGAGATGGTGGATGATTTAGCAGTTCCTTGGTTTTACCAACCTGCTTATATCTTTCCGCCTCTAGTTTTTCTTCGAAGAGTGATCTCCAAGATCAATATGGAACAATCGTATGTGTTTCTGATAGCACCAGCATGGCCTCACAGGTTTTGGTATACAGATCTTGTCCGGATGTCAGGTTGCCAGCCTTGGCCACTTCCTCTAAGACCAGACCTTCTGTCTCAAGGGCCATTGTTAAATTTGAAGGTATGGAAATTGAACGCTTAGTGCTTAGTCATAGAGGTCTCTCTGACTCAGTGATTAATACTATGCTACAGGCTCGTAAGTCTGTTTCAAGGAAGATTTATTATCGAGTTTGGAAGACCTGTATTTCATGGTGTTCTTCTCATAAATTCTCCTGGCATTCTTTTATAATTCCTAGAATTTTACAGTTTCTTCAGGATGGTTTGGATAAAGGTTTGTCTGCAATTACTTTGAAGGGACAAATCTCTGCTCTTTCTATTTTATTTCATAGAAAGATTGCTAAGCTTCCTGTTATTCACTGTTTTGTTCAGGATTTGGTTCGTATCAAGCCTGTTATTGAATCAATCTCTCCTCCTTGGAGTCTTTATTTGGTTTTGAAGACTTCTTTGGACATTAAACTACTTTATTGGAAAGTGTTGTTTCTTTTGGCTATCTCTTCAGCTAAAAGAGTTTTTGAATTGTCTGCTCTTTCTTATGAGTCTCCTTTTCTGATCTTTCATCAGGATAAGGCTGTTTTGCGGACTTGGTTTAAATTTCTTCCTAAGGTTGTGAATCCTAACAACATTAGTAGATAAATTGTTGTACCTTCTTTGTGTCCTAATCCTAAGAATACTCTTGAAAGATCTTTACATTCTTTGGATGTTGTAAGAGCTTTTAAATATTATGTTGAAGCTGCTAAAGATTTCAGAAAGACTTCTAGTCTATTTGTTGTTTTTTCTGGAAAGGCCAGAAAGCATCTGCCATTTCTTTGGCATCTTGGTTAAAGCTTTTGATTCACAAGGCTTATTTGGAGGCAGAACAGTCTCCACCTCAGAGGATCACAGGTCATTCTACTAGATCAGTCTCCACTTCTTAGGCTTTTAAGAATGAAGCGTCAGTTGATCAGGGGCGCGATCCGATATAGATCGCAGTTTGCGGCGCAAGCGAGGGAACCAGCGTCGCCCGCAGTTTCAGCTCGCAACTCGAGCTATCCCATATATGTCGCCGTCAGATGCTAACGTGCCGTAAGTCTGACAAACCAGCGATGTCCAGAAATCTGCGCAAGTACAAATTTCTGGCGTCGCCAGTGACTTGCGGCACGTTAGAAACTGCCAGCGCCTACAAAACCTGACTAAAGTCTAAATCACCCGCACTGTCTAACACGCCTCCCTAACATAGCCCGACACGTCTAACACGCCTCCCTAACATAGCCCGACACGTCTAACCCTCTATCCGCTATCCCCCCTCTCTATCCTAACAATAAAATATGTATTAACCCCTAAACCGCCGCTCCCAAACCCCGCCGCAACCTAATAAAGTTATTAACCCCTAAACCGCCGCCAGCTATATTAAATCTATAACCCCCTAAAGTGAGCCCCTAACACCGCCGCCATCTACCTTACCTACCCCCTAAAGTGAGCCCCTACCCCGCCGCTATTTTAAAATTATTAACCCGTAATCTAATCCCCCTACCCCGCCGCCATCTATATTAAATTATTTAACCCCTAAAATACTAAACTATCCCTACCACTAAACCTAAGTCTAACCCTACAAATAGCCCTGAAAAGGGCTTTTTGCGTGGCATTGCCCCAAAGTAACAGCTCTTTTGCCAGCCCTTAAAAGGGCTTTTTGCGGGGCATGCCCCAAAGTAACAGCTCTTTTGCCAGCCCTTAAAAGGGCTTTTGGCGGGGCTTTGTCACAAAGTAAACTGCTCTTTTGCCTACAATCTACATCCCCCTACACCGCGGCCACCTATAATAAATGTATTAACCCCTAATCTAATCCCCCTACACCGCCGCCAGCTATATTAACTATATTAACCCTAATTATATTAAGGTTAATATAGTTAATATCGTTATTATATTATATATATATTAAGTATAATAACCCTATCTAACTCTAACATCCTAACTAAACTCTTATTAAAATAAATCTAATATTAATATTATTAATTAATATATTCCTATTTAAATCTAAATACTTACCTATAAAATAAACCCTAAGATAGCTACAATGTAATTAATAATTACATTATAGCTATGTTAGGGTTTATATTTATTTTACAGGTAAATTGTTAATTATTTTAACTAGGTATAATAGCTATTAAATAGTTATTAACTATTTAATAGCTACCTAGTTAAAATAGTTACCCAATTACCTGTAAAATAAATCCTAACCTAAATTACAAATACACCTACACTATCAATAAATTAAATAAACTACAAATATCTATCTAAAAATACAATTAAATAAACTAAACTAAATTACAAAAACAAACAAACACTAAATTACAAAAAATAAAAAAAAGATTACAAGATTTTTAAGCTAATTACACCTATTCTAAGCCCCCTAATAAAATAATAAAGCCCCCCAAAATAAAAAAATTCCCTACCCTATTCTAAATTAAAACAAGTTCAAAGCTCTTTTACCTTACCAGCCCTTAAAAGGGACTTTTGTGGGGGCATGCCCCAAAGAAAACTGCTCTTTTGCCTGCAAAAAAAAAAACACAATACCACCCCCCAACATTACAACCCACCACCCACATATCCCTAATCTAACCCAAACCCCCCTTAAATAAACCTAACACTACCCCCCCTGAAGATCTCCCTACCTTATATTCACCCCGCCGGGCAGAACTCCTGATCCGATCCGGGCGATGTGTTCCAGCAAGCGGCAGTGAAGTCTTCTTCCATCCGGGCGATGTCTTGAAGCAAGCAGCAGAGAGTCTTCTTCCATCGGCGACGTCTTCAAGCAAATCGGCATCTTCAATCTTCTTACTTCGCTCCTCCGCCGTGGAGCATCCTTCCGGCACGACGACTTCCCTACGAATGAGGTTCCTTTAAATGACGTCATCCAAGATGGCGTCCGTCGAATTCCGATTGGCTGATAGGATTCTATCAGCCAATCGGAATTAAGGTAGAAAAATCTGATTGGCTGATTGAATCAGCCAATCAGATTCAAGTTCAATCTGATTGGCTGATTGGTTCAGCCAATCGGATTGAACTTGAATCTGATTGGCTGATTCAATCAGCCAATCAGATTTTTCTAACTTAATTCCGATTGGCTGATAGAATCCTATCAGCCAATCGTAATTTGGCGGACGCCATCTTGGATGACGTCATTTAAAGGTACCTCATTCGTCGTTCAGTCGTCGGCCGGGATGGATGCTCCGCGGTGGCGGAGCGAAGAAAGAAGATTGAAGATGCTGCTTCATGGAAGATGCTGCCGGAAGGAAGAAGACTTTGCTGCCGCTTGGAGGAAGACGTCGCCGGGAGGAAGAATTCTTCTTTGCCGCTTGGAGGAAGACATCGCTGGAGGAAGAATTCTTCTTTGCCGCTTGGAGCAAGACATCGCCCGGATCCGATGAGGAGTTCGGCCCGGTGTGGTGAAGACAAGGTAGGGAGATCTTCAGGGGGGTAGTGTTAGGCTTTTTTAATGGGGGTTTGGGTGGGTTTAGAATAGGGGTATGTGGGTGGTGGGTTGTAATGGGGGGGGGTTTTGTATATGTTTTTAAATGCAAAACAGCTGAATTCTTTGGGGCATGCCCCACAAAAGGCCCTTTTAAGGGCTGGTAAGGTAAAGAGCTTTGAACTTTTTTTAATTTAGAATAGGGCAGGGAATTTTTTTTATTTTGGGGGGCTTTATTATTTTATTAGGGGGCTTAGAATAGGTGTAATTAGCTTAAAAATCTTGTAATTTTTTTTTATTTTTTGTAATTTAGTGTTTTTTTTTTGTAATTTAGTTTAGTTAATTTAATTGTATTTTTAGATAGATATTTGTAGTTTATTTAATTTATTGATAGTAGGTGTATTTGTAACTTAGGTTAGGATTTATTTTACAGGTAATTGGGTAATTATTTTAACTAGGTAGATATTAAATAGTTAATAACTATTTAATAGCTATTATACCTAGTTAAAATAATTAACAATTTACCTGTAAAATAAATATTAACCCTAACATAGCTACAATGTAATTATTAATTATATTGTAGCTATCTTAGGGTTTATTTTATAGGTAAGTATTTAGATTTAAATAGGAATATTTTAGTTTATAATATGAATTAGATTAATTTAATATAAATTTAGTTAGGGGTGTTAGGGTTAGATAGAGTTAATATAGTTAATATAAATACTATAGTAACTATATTAACTATATTAACCCTAATATAATTAGGGTTAATATAGTTAATATATATAATGTAATAACTATATTAACTATAATATACTTAGGGTTAATATAGATAATATAGCTGGCGGCGGGGTAGGTAGATTAAATTAGGGGTTAATAATTTTAATAGAGATGGCGGCGGTGTAAGGGGCTTACATTAGGGGTTAATAATATTAATATAGCTGGCGGCGGTATAGGGGGATTAGATTAAGGGTTAATAATTTTTATATAGGTGGCGGCGGTGTAAGGGGTCAGATTAGGGGATAGATAAGGTAGATGGCGGCGGTTTTAGGGGCTCACAGTAGGGGGTTAGTTTATGTAGATGGCGGCGGGGTCCGGGAGCGGCGGTTTATGGGTTAATAACTTTATTAGGGATTTCGGGGGGGGGGGGGTCGCGGTTGACAGGTAGATAGACATTGCGCATGCGTTAGGTGTTAGGTTTTATTTAGCAGATCGCGGGTGACAGGTAGATAGACATTGCGCATGCGTTAGGTTTATTTTCTAGCTAGTTTAGGGAGTTACGGGGCTCCAATAGTCAGCGTAAGGCTTCTTACGGCTGCTTTTTGTGGCGAGGTGAAAATGGAGTAAGATTTCTCCATTTTCGCCATGTAAGTCCTTACGCTGCATATTGGATACCAAACTGCGCTGGTTTGGTATACCTGCCTATGGCCCAAAATACTACGGGCGACGGCAGAAATATACGCGCGTAACTTCTAGGTTACGCCGTATATGTGATACCAAACCAGCGTAAATATTGGCGTCGCCGGCTTTTGCGGGCGACGATTTTTATCGGATCGACCCCTAAATTTGCAAAGCAGCAACTTGGTCTTCTTTGCATACATTTACTAAATTTTACCATTTTGATATATTTGCCTCTTCTGACGCAGTCTTTGGTAGAAAAGTTCTTAAGGCAGCTGTTTCAGTTTGACTCTTTTGCTTATGTTTTAAGTTTTTTTCTTTAAATTTATGAGAAAAACTTATTTTTTTGTGGATTTATTTTTTTCAGCAGAAAATGGCTGTTTTTATTTTATCCCTCCCTCTCTAGTGACTCTTCTGTGGACTTCCACATCTTGGGTATTTCTATCCCATACGCCACTAGCTCATGGACACTTGCCAATTACATGAAAGAAAACATAATTTATATCTTTCATATTGGCAAGAGTCCATGAGACCCACCCTTTTTATAGTGGTTATGATTTTTTGTATAAAAGCACAATTATATTTCCAGTTCCTCTTTTTGCATGCCTTTCTACTCCTTATTTTATCACCCCACTACTTGGCTATTCATTAAACTGAATTGTGGGTGTGGTGAGGGGTGTATTCATAGGCATTTTGAGGTTTGTGAAACTTTGCCCCTCCTGGTAGGATTGTATATCCCATACGTCACTATTTATCAGGTAAGTGAATTTATCAGGTAAGTTCTTACATAAATTATGTTTTATATATATATATATATATCTCAAAATCCTAGAAGTGAATCCACCCTCCTGGGTCATCCGCCTGGGTGCAAAAATGAAATGAATATTTTGCAAACAAATGCACTCTCAGGTCTTCTTAATAGTGAGTCAAAAAAACAAAATGTATTGACGTTTAGGGGTTCACACAGAACCCTTTATCAGAATGATGATGGGGTCTGTGTGAACCCCGAAACATCAATAAATTTAGTTTTTTTGACTCACTATTAAGAAGACCTGAGAGTGCATTTGTTTTCAATATATATATATATGTATATATGAAGGTGCAAGTAGAATGTGGCCACTCAGAACACTGAGTAGATACAAGCGTTACTCTAAAGTAGGCGCTAGTCAGGAGTGGGTAGGATATAATGGCAGCTATATAAGACAAATACTGGATGAGGTGTATGACCCCAGTCAGTAAGAGAAAATATGGGTACAAGGATTACACAGCGTCTATATATCCTCTAAGGCATAAGATATGGATAACAATGTGAATGAGAAAATATTAAACAAGTCAGTTCATATAAGTCCTTAAAGTGTATTTAGTCCGAGGTGTATCTCCAACATATAGTTGATATGAAGTAATAGATGATATTTAATACCCTTACCAGATATTACCCCAATCTAATGAGGTAAGTATGCCGCACTGGGGGTATGTGTAGGTAGTTAGATATCCTCCTTGTATCTAGATGAGATGGATATTCCAGTTTCGTTAGCCTCCTGGAGTATGCAGAGATGTGCTTCTGATGTTAGATGTATCCCTTGAGCTTCCTATGTAGATTAGTGGTTAGCCTCTTGGAGTACTTTCTCTGTCTCGGTATAAACTTTCTCCGGCGTAAGGATACCCAGGGAGACAAGAAAGAATATATAGTGTAACACAGTTTTATTTACAGCAAAGTACAGAAATGCAATTCACATAGCACTCACATTTAACATCCTCAAACAAAATGAGGTATGTATGTAGCATATAGGACCTGAATAGGTCCCTCCACGAGTGGGTGTCAGTTAAAATTCCCCAATCTTTGTTGAAGGCTCCGTAAAGAGGCTCCACACAGCTGTTACTTAATCCAAAGTGAGGATTATGCAGTACAAAGTTATTCGTAAAATAGCGCTAGAAGTCTAGCTAAAAGGAGGTACAATAATGTCTAAAAACAAGTTAACAAAGAAACAGTTAAAATGTATAATAAAAGATTAGTTCCCTGACGCGTTTCAAAGGTTACTTTCGATAGTTCCTTCTTCTTCAGAGGGGTGTGTATATTGCTGGGCCGTAATCACCATTTTTGTACGCTTCGGGCGGCGGCACGCCCTCTGCGTATAATTGGTCATACGTGCCAGCGTGTCATGACGTGCTTCGTATAATAGTTTTAGCACAACGTAGGTGCTGTGAAGTATTGAGATAATTGGCTACGTGGTGTGTCCTTTGGCCTGACGTAGTTGTGTGCTGATTTATTAGGTACAGCTAAGGCTTATGGGATATGTAGTTTTTTAGTCTACCCTAACTCCCATATTGTAGGTATCGTTATAGATCTCACACGGAGTTGGTGGAACGAAGTTTAAAATACAGTCGATTATAAACATTTAAAGTGTATAATATAAAATCGATGTTCCCTTTAAAAATTCTTAAGTAGTGTAATTGCAATTTGTAATATGGTGATTCACAATTAGTATGGACATATCTTATATTGTGTCATAATAAACTTGATATTGTGATATTTGTTTTATATATTAGGACCTTGAAGATAATTGATATTTATCTAGGACTTTTTGTACTTGTCCATGTCAATAGACCTGACCTGATTATTACACATTGCTGGAAAATATAGAGCATATATTGTGTACTACATACATCGGAATGTTGAATGTAGAGGAATACAAATAATTAGAAATTGTATAAATTACCTTATAGATATTATTGTAATATTATAGTGTATTTGTTATTGAATTTATTTTGAGGATATAAATTGTAATTCAACCTATTAGGAGAGCTTAAGTATAGAATATATTCTGGAATATTTATGTATTAGTATATTGTAGATATATATTCCTTTGTATAGGATATATGCTCTATATTAAAGATGATGTTTTTCTATATGGTACATAGTTTTTTGTATACCGGGATTAGACTGATATGAGCATGAGGACAATACATATACATATACAGTTTCATTTTCACACCATCTTCTTAACATTAGTTCTCAGAGTAATTAGTATATATTGATCTAAAGGTACATAGTTAGTATGACTTAGAGTCTACTAAGAGCTGTTGTCAAGTGTATAGTAATATGCTATGATAAAGTTAATCTTAGCATTTTAAGATATAGATAGATATAGATAGTTTTCTTGTATTATTAAGAAGTATATGTACACAGATGGAGTTTATATGTGTATGGACTACTGGATCAGGAAGGCTGCTATATCTATGTCCTTATTGAGGCCTTTGGGAGTCATAGAATCTAGTTTGTGAATCCATTGAGTTTCCCTCCGTCTTAAATGTAGTTCTCTACTTACTCCTTCTGGTGGATCTCTAATATGTTTAAGTATAGTTCCTCTTAAACATGAGGGATTAGAATCATGTATCAAGCGGAAGTGATTTGAGACGCTATGTTTTTTGAAACTGCTTTCAATATTTCTAATGTGTTCTAGAAGCCTAGTTTTGTAGGGTCTAGTGGTGCGTCCTACATATTGAAGCTTACACTCACATTCAATAAGGTACACCACATAGTCTGTTTTGCAGTTTGTGATGGAGTCAAATTCCCAGCTTTTGTTATTTGAGGATGAAGTAATTTTTTTAGTAGGTTTGTTATTACTGTAGTGGTGTTTACAAGCCTCGCAGTGCAGCCGGTTACATTTGAAGAAACCTTTTGTCTTATTTTGCAACCAGTTGGTAGTTTTTACTGTCTTAGTTGTTGATTTAAGTTTACTT
This sequence comes from Bombina bombina, assembly GCF_027579735.1. NCBI lineage: Eukaryota > Metazoa > Chordata > Amphibia > Anura > Bombinatoridae > Bombina > Bombina bombina. Next base: position 93,530,727 of record NC_069510.1, read on the forward strand.
GGAGCTAAAGTTGCTCTAATATTTATACCCTTTCTGAAAACCAATTTCAGGTTATTCTTAGTTACTTCATTTAGCAGGGTGTCTTTTTTTAATATATGCCAGTGTTTATTTAGGATGGTTTTGATGGCATTAGCTCCTTCATTATATGTTGTAATCATTAGTGGTATATCTTTTTGTTTTTTGTTATTTTTCTTAGTGTTTTTTAGTAGTGTGTCTCTATTCATTTTGTTGACCTTGTTAAATGCTTAATGTATATTATCGGTTTTATACCCTTTATTTGGTAGTTTATTTGTTAGAATTTCTTATTCATGTAGAAAATCTGCCTGTCTGGAACAATTTCTTTTTATGCGCTGAAATTGTCCGTATGGTATACTTTGTATCCATGCTGGATGATGGCAGCTATTTGCTGTTAAGTAGCTGTTACTGTCTGTGGCTTTACTATATAATTTTGTTTGAACTGAGTTTTCTTCCTGATAAAGTATGAGGTCTAAGAATCCGATTTCTTTAGAGTTTGTTTTATCTGTGAATGTTAGGTTAAAGTCATTAGTGTTAATATAGTTAACGAAATCTTGAACTGTATTGTTGTTGTCATTATGTTCCCATATTACTATGATGTCATCGATAAAGCGGTGGTATGTTTTGATGTTATCTGTGAAAGGGTTATCACAGATAACATCAAAACATACCACCGCTTTATCGATGACATGGTTCTTACATTTCTGTGTGGCTTGCTCTGGGGTTACTTAGCTCCCCTCAGCAGAAATAGGACTATTGCACATTAAGTGGGTGAGAGTCTGTGACAGAGGAGGATTCTCAGGCCCAAAGATTATTCAACCCTTCATTGGATTTAATATGCTTTCATTAACCAAAGTGTATAGATTATATACATATAAATACAGTGTGTATGTGTGTATATATATATATATATATATATATATATATATATATATATATATATATACATATATGGGTACAAGGATTATACAGCGCCTATATATCCTCTAAGGCATAAGATATGGATAACAATGTGAATGAGAAAATATTAAACAAGTCAGTTCATATAAGTCCTTAAAGATGAAAGATAATAAAGATAATATTTAGAACAGGGGTGATAACACTGCAGGACCACGAGTAGCTTGCATTTAGTGTATTGCAGGAAGTGTTACTGCCCATTACTAGAGGATCTTACTATCCCTCTAACCAGACTGTGCTCCAGCTCCTCCTCCAGAAGCAGTGGTGTTTACTGAAGTGTTTCTGTCCTCTGTCCAGAGGGAACTTAGTTCCCCCTTCAAAAATAGTGCAGGAGAACTCCTTTCCCATGCGTTCCTGCCCGACTTGACCCCTGGGTCCACAGCTTTTTCAATAACAAAAGATCATCCATATCCACTAAAATACAAGAAACTAATTATACATTTCTTACCAGGTGGTATCTTACCCCCAATAGACTGCAAATAATCTATAAATCAGTAAGTAGAAAATGCTGCAGGCAGGAAGGCAGTTAAAGGTATATGACACCCAAATCTAATTTGACCAATACAATCTCAATGTAAAATACAGTGTGGCATCAATATGCCCCTTATACCATACATTCCTATAATAGTAATGTCCCTTTGAACTGGGTCAGTGATTCATCCAAAGATGAATTAGTTTATTCTTCGTGGATAGTAACATAGGCTGCTCTTCCCAAAGGTTTCCACTCCAATTCTCACTCTGCAAAGATAAAAAAGACAGAAGGTTCCTCCTAGTGCAATCCCGTTAGTCTCCCCACTTCATGTGCAGAAAAAACTCCTTTGTATGGAGCAGTGATATCTGACTGACAGCAGAGGGGCACTGATAGGTTCACTGCTTCATAACCTGACTGATGTTATATCTCACCCTGATCCTATGCATCATAATCCAGATCTGGTCCTTAGTGTAATAATTCATTACAGTAACAGGTCTGCTAAATATCAAACAGCAAGCAGAAGCCACGTTATGTGTCATATACACAAAGATAATATGCCTGCAGTGTGTCACCTAGTATGCCTGCAGAGTGTCACCTAGTGTGCCTGAAGTGTGTCACCTAGTGTTCCTGCAGTGTGTCACCTCGTTTGCTTTGAGTGTGTCACCTTGTTTGCTTTGAGTGTGTCACCTAGTTTGCCTACAGTGTGTCATCTATATGCCTGCAGTGTGTCACCTTATTTGCCTGCAGTGTGTCGCCTAGTATGCCTGCAGTGTTTCACCTAGTATGCCTGCAGTGTGTCACCTCATTTGCCTTGAGTATTTCACCTAGTATGCCAGCAGTGTGTCACCTTGTTTGCCTGCAGTGTGTCACCTTGTTTGCCTGCAGTGTGTCACTGTCAGGGTTTCCTCTCATATTACCTGTCAGTAATCACTATCCCTTTAATTCTCTGCTCACCTTATCCTCTCCACCCTATTTAAGGTTGCCTCCCACTTCACATAGTGCTTAGTATTGAAGTTATACCTCTCATACACTACAAGCCAACTCCTGCTCTGTACTGAGTTTCCTAACAGACGGATTCACGCAACCAGATCAATCTACCAAAGTGAAGACTGTTCACATTTCATACGATTCAGCATTTGGTAAAACTATATTATGTTATTTATCCACAGCGCCCTTTAACACTTTGTCATTTTCTTTTGCTCCGGATTACACTGCTTCGGCAGTCAGCTGGGATACCATTACGCTCATACAAGCCACGAGGCTGTGACGTCACACGCCAACTTCAGCACAGTCGGACTACACATCGCTCTATAACGATACATTGTATCACTCAGCTCTCTCAAACGAATAGTTTCTCCGGTAAGCCTAATCTTCATAATTAATTCTGCTGTGGTATGCTGCAACAATATTTCAGTCCTATTCAATTCTTAAGCTAATTGGACAATATTCAACATTGATATATTCCTATAATACTTTATTCTTATTTTTTTCCAATCACACCTCATTTAATTAATTGTTGCACTAACTATTGAATAATTTTATAGTTGTTGTGCATCATATTTCTATTTTTTGTTTTTACCTATTTTACTTTATCTGACCTCTGGGGTGTAAACCGATTTCCCTGCTGCATTCCCTCAGTGCATTCCTCTGCACATGAGGCAGCTATAGGGTAATACTATTTACACCACCATTATAGAAATCACAGCTTGGTGTTACAATTGAAGATACATCCTGTCATTGTATTTTTCAGTAACTTTCTGCTACACTAATATACATCTATTTTGTCTCGGCAATTGAGGTCTAACCATTGATACTAAAAAATTATTTCCTTTTCTTCAGATTTGCATACGGGTGTGACAGAATACTAAGCCATAAAGTAATATGGACCCAGCTGAGACCAACCCACACATAATTGCCCTTCAACAAAGGGTTGATTTATTAACTGATGGTCTCAATTCCCTTAAAACAGAGAATGAGACTATAAAAGCTTATATTAGGGATGTGGTTGACAAAAGAATTTCTGGCTCTGAGCCCCAAGTTAGTCCCCCAGAAAAATTCCATGGGGATAGATCCCAGTATAGAGAATTCAAAAACGCATGCTTGCTTATGTTTGCATTAAAACCTCATACCTATCCTACTGATAGGGTGAGGGTTCTTACTACGATATCATACTTAAGGGGTGAACCCCGTACTTGGGCGAATACATTCTTTGAGAACAATGAAGAAATCTTAAACTCATTAGAGAATTTTTTCACTGCTATGGGTCAGCTGTATGAGGACCCATACAAACAGCTTACTGCAGAAACAGCCATGAGAGGTTTGAGACAGAAAAAGAGGGTTGTAGAAGACTACATCACCGAATTCAAGAAATGGGCAAAAGATTCACAGTGGAACAACTTATCATTGCGGAACCAGTTTAGATTGGGTTTGTCTGACCCTATTAAAGATGAACTTTCACGAATAGATCTACCTTCTACACTAGAAGATTTGATGACCCTGTCCATCACCATAGATAGACGCCTCCGGGAAAGGCAGCAAGAGAGGTCTTCACATGATTTCTCTTACAAAAAACAAGTTACTACCTCACATACTACTTCCTCTACTAAAATCTTGGCTGAACCTATGGATATAGGATTCGTAAAAGGTCCTCTTTCTCCCCAAGAGAAACTCAGACGACGCAACTTAAATCTCTGCCTATATTGTGCTTCTGACGATCACACAGTAAAAGATTGTCCATCCCTTCTCAGACAGAACAAGGGTAAGATTTCATACCAGCCATTTTGTTGTACTACCCAGGTACAAACTCATTCTTATTTAACACTGTCTCTTCTCTTACAGTGGGAACAACAGCGGGCCAGCGCATCCGCGATAGTTGATTCTGGAGCCACTGCTTCATACATAGATAAGGAGTATGTCACTGTAAATAAAATACCGCTAACCCAGAAAAAGTCTCCTGTTTTTCTTAGGGGAATAGATGGTAGAGAAATCACCACTGGTCCTGTGGTTTATGAAACTGTACCCCTCCTGGTGAGTACCACTGACCACCATAGAGAATTTATTACTTTTGATGTAATCTGTTCACCTGTTTCCCCTGTGGTTCTGGGTATTCAATGGCTTAAAACTCACAATCCAACTATAAACTGGTTTAACAACTCACTGACTTTCTCTTCTCCTTACTGTATTAACAACTGTTTTCCGGTCACTATCCTACAGACAACCGAAGTGTCACCTGAAAACCTTGTACCTGATGTGTACAAAGAGTACATTGATGTTTTTAGTAAGACAGAAAGTGAAAACCTACCACCTCATCGTAAATACGATTGTCCCATTGATATCATCCCAGGATCTGAAATACCTTGTGGGCATATATTCCCTCTGTCGAACCCTGAACTTCTGCATTTAAAAACTTACATCCATGAAAATCTAAAAAAAGGCTTCATTCGCCCCTCTACTTCTCCCGCAGGTGCGGGGATATTTTTTGTGAAAAATAAAGACGGTTCACTAAGACCCATAATCGACTATAGAAAATTAAATCAGATTACCATAAAAAATAGGTACCCTTTACCGTTGATTCCGGAGCTCATAGAGAGACTTGAAGGGGCCAAATACTTCACTAAATTAGACCTAAGGGGGGCTTACAACCTAATCCGAATAAGATCTGGGGATGAATGGTTGACGGCGTTTCGAACTCGTTATGGATTGTTCGAATACGTCGTCATGCCATTTGGGTTATGTAATGCCCCTGCTACTTTTCAGCATCTTATCAACGACGTATTCAGAGATATCCTGGATGTTTACATCGTCATCTACCTGGATGATATACTGGTATACTCCAAGTCCTTATCTGAACATATTACTCATGTTAAACAAGTACTCTCCAGACTTAGAAGTAACCATCTATACGCAAAGGCTGAAAAATGTATATTCAATTCGCAGTCTATCTCATTCCTAGGTTACGAAATTTCCCCAGCAGGCATTCGTATGGAGGACAACAAAATCAATACAATTCTACAGTGGCCCATCCCTAAAACAAAAAAACAAGTACAAAGTTTTATGGGATTTGCCAACTTTTATCGAAAGTTTATAAAAAATTTCTCCAAGCTCACAGTTCCACTTACTTCATTAACAAAATCTAATAGTACTTTCAAATGGTCCTCTGATGCTCAAAAAGCATTTGACTTCCTCAAGGAAAAATTTACCACTGCTCCCATCCTCCGCTTCCCTGACCCAAAGTATCAATTTGTCCTGGAAGTCGATGCATCCAACTATGCAGTAGGCGCAATCTTGTCTCAGAGGGAAGATTTGAAAAAACCCCTACACCCTGTCGCCTACTACTCACGAACCCTGAATTTGGCTGAACAAAACTATCCCATCGGGGATAAAGAGTTACTTGCTATAAAGCTATCTTTGGAACATTGGCGACACCTGTTGGAAGGGACTGCTATTCCTATTCTAATTTATACCGACCATAGGAATTTACAGTACCTAAAGTCTACTAGGACCTTATCTGCTAGACAAGTCCGCTGGAATCTATTCCTATCAAGGTTTAATTACCTAATTACTTTTCGCCCATCTGGAAAAAATCAGAAGGCGGATGCCCTCTCTCGTATGCCAGTGGACAAACCTTTACCATCCCTTCAACAATCTCTTATCCCACCTCAAAATTTTCTCTGTTTCACCACAAACTCCATGCCTATCCTAAAAACTGAACAAAGAAAGGATAAAACAAAGGCGAAGCTTGATCTTATTATCAAACCCGATGGCTGTTACTACTTCAACTCTAAATTATACATCCCACCTACTCTCAGATCTACTCTCCTCCATTCTGTACATGACTCTGTACTCGCTGGGCATCCTGGCATTACTAAGACTTTAGAATTAGTTAACAGAAACTATTGGTGGCCTCATATGACCACTGACATAAAAAACCATGTTCAAACTTGTGGTACATGTATAGTTTCAAAAAAGGAAAAACAGCCCCCCTATGGTTTGCTACTTTCTCTACCTACACCAAACAGGCCATGGTCTGACATTGCACTTGATTTTATTGTTGACCTGCCTCTTTCCTCAAAAAATACCACCATTCTTGTTGTTGTGGATTTGTTCACAAAAATGTGTCATTTTATTCCATATAACAAACTACCTACTGCTATGGAGACTATCCGTTTACTTATTTCCAATGTGATCAAATACCATGGTATACCCTCTACTATCCTTTCCGACCGAGGCACACAATTCTCCAGCAAGTTATGGTCGCAATTCTGTAAAATATTCAACATTGACAGAAAACTTACTACTGCGTATCATCCACAAACAAATGGACAGACGGAAAGATGTAATCAGTGGCTTGAGCAATTCTTGAGAGCATTCTGTTCTACACAACAAGATCATTGGTCTGAACTTTTACCTTATGCCGAATTCTGTTATAATAATACGTTACATGCCACTACCAATCAAACCCCGTTCTTTGCAAACTATGGTTTTCACCCTTCTTTTCAGTTGTTACCTACCTCACAGTCTCTCTCTCCCAGCATTTCAGAATTATCTGACTCCATCTCCTCTAATTTCAAATCTATCGAATCCTCCATAAAACGGGCCAAAGACATACAAAAACATTACTATGACAAACACAGAAGAACTCCTCCAGTCTACCAAATAGGCGATTTAGTATGGCTTTCTACAAAAAACTTGAGATTGAATACTCCATCTAGAAAACTCTCCCCTCTTTTCGTTGGACCATATCCAGTTGAGAAAGTGATCAATCCAAATGCTGTTCGACTCAAGTTACCTGATACAATAAAGATTCACCCAACATTTCACGTCTCCCTACTAAAACCGTATAGGGAGGTTAGACGTAACTCAAATCAACGGTCTACTCCTACCATTACCATTGATCCAAATGTCGAGTATGAAATAAGATCTATTCTCGACTCCCGCCTGTACAGAGGAGCTCTACAATACCTCATCAGCTGGAAGGGCTACTCCAAGGAGGAAGACTCTTGGGAACCTGCTAGCAACATTTCAGCACCTCGTCTGGTTTCCAGTTTCCATCAAAGAAACCCTGATCGCCCAGGACCATGAGCCCCTGGAGTTGCTCATTAGATGGGGGATTCTGTCAGGGTTTCCTCTCATATTACCTGTCAGTAATCACTATCCCTTTAATTCTCTGCTCACCTTATCCTCTCCACCCTATTTAAGGTTGCCTCCCACTTCACATAGTGCTTAGTATTGAAGTTATACCTCTCATACACTACAAGCCAACTCCTGCTCTGTACTGAGTTTCCTAACAGACGGATTCACGCAACCAGATCAATCTACCAAAGTGAAGACTGTTCACATTTCATACGATTCAGCATTTGGTAAAACTATATTATGTTATTTATCCACAGCGCCCTTTAACACTTTGTCATTTTCTTTTGCTCCGGATTACACTGCTTCGGCAGTCAGCTGGGATACCATTACGCTCATACAAGCCACGAGGCTGTGACGTCACACGCCAACTTCAGCACAGTCGGACTACACATCGCTCTATAACGATACATTGTATCACTCAGCTCTCTCAAACGAATAGTTTCTCCGGTAAGCCTAATCTTCATAATTAATTCTGCTGTGGTATGCTGCAACAATATTTCAGTCCTATTCAATTCTTAAGCTAATTGGACAATATTCAACATTGATATATTCCTATAATACTTTATTCTTATTTTTTCCAATCACACCTCATTTAATTAATTGTTGCACTAACTATTGAATAATTTTATAGTTGTTGTGCATCATATTTCTATTTTTTGTTTTTACCTATTTTACTTTATCTGACCTCTGGGGTGTAAACCGATTTCCCTGCTGCATTCCCTCAGTGCATTCCTCTGCACATGAGGCAGCTATAGGGTAATACTATTTACACCACCATTATAGAAATCACAGCTTGGTGTTACAATTGAAGATACATCCTGTCATTGTATTTTTCAGTAACTTTCTGCTACACTAATATACATCTATTTTGTCTCGGCAATTGAGGTCTAACCATTGATACTAAAAAATTATTTCCTTTTCTTCAGATTTGCATACGGGTGTGACAGTCACCTAGTATGCCTGCAGTGTGTCACCTAGTGTGCCTGCATTGTGTCACGCAGTGTGCCACCTAGTGTGCCTGCAGTGTGTTCCCCTTTTTATTCCCTTTAGTGTTAGTGTACTGCCAATGTGGGGCAACGGCTAACCAATTCTCCCCACCCTTCCTCATATATTCCATATCCCAGCTGGGATCACCCTTATACGAGGAAAAGCCTCTTCATAACCTAGACACAACCCTTTTATCATATTCATATGAAATTTATCATTATCCCCATCTCTAGGGAATGGATCGGAGCTTCTCATGGCCTCCAGCCCACGATCTGGTCCACCCAGGGTATGACATATACGTAACGCTCAGGTGATACTCTTCCCACATAATCTTTACAAGTCTCCACGGGACTAGGTGATGGAAAGTCTTTAGACTGGGATCTGCCCATTCTCAAATCTTAACTTATCAACTCTTATCTTATCGCATAGGTAACAACAGTTTCATGCGCAACAACAAAATGACAACAGCATGGTTAGTAATCTATCCTTTTGCAAAAAAAACGTACTATTTAGCTCAGCTGTACTGAATCCGTGAAGGTTTCCGACAATACCATAACCAAATATTGGGCTAAATGCGTAATTGTGCAAAAGGGTACATTTTTCAATAGTTAATGTATCTTCCGTTTAGTAACCACTTGCTTTCGATTTTACTCGGGGCATCTTGAAACGTCACGAAAGATTCATAACTTCTATATATTACATATAAACAGATTAGTACAAAAAACTATTTTATGAAAAATAAGGCAACAAATACTAAATGTACAGTATTAGCGATATACATATAAGCAATACATCAATCAGGCAACTTAGTACACATAAAAGAATGATACACCACATATACACAAAAAAGCCTGAAATCAGGTTACCAGTTTCTCAGTCAGTACCCAATATTTCCCTTATGTTTCTCCCTAAGAAACTATTTAATCCTTAAAAAACAATTGGTCTTTACCAAAAAGACCAAGTCTACCTTAGACTATTACACCAAATTATTTTACCCCTATATTTAAGTAGGATAGGATATTTGTGGATCCCAGAATAAGTGAAGGGATTAAAAAAAATAATAATAACACCGTTCAACTCACCACACGGGATCTTGTATCCTATCCTACCGCTGCCACCAAGTTTGTAGGGGTCTTTTCCTCCGGCCGGAGGGTATCCCTGACTGAGAGTTGCTGGTTCCTTCTTTCACAGAGCTCTGGAGAATCCCAAGAAAACTGACACAGACACAATATAGCTTCTTGGCAATTCGGATTTATTTGTAGCAACACAAAGGTTTTATAGTCCTTACAATAAGCAGAAGTAAGTATGATTTTGCCATATATGGGTGTATCACATTTGGATATATCATGTGAGTTTGTCAGTAATACATAATATCATTGTCAGCAGTAAACAATATTCTTCTCATCAGTACGTGACATATGATTTAGTAATATGTGGTTGTCAGCAAAACAGATAATTTAGTAATACATATGCAAAGCAACACAAAGGTTATGATACTGGAAAGTTACAGTAATAGTGAAATAAGCCAATATGGGCCTATAACAGTGTACAATAATATAGCATAGAGATCAGGCACAGTACAGGGCCTAAATAATATAGCCCTACATCACCCAGTGTTCCTGCAGTGTGTCACCCAGTGTGCCTGCAGTGTGTCTGCAGTGTGTAGAGCAATCAGGCTACCAGATTATGTAACACATTATTAGAAGTCTCCTTTCCAGAAAAGGAGGATAACAATAAATGGTCCTGTGTCAGACCTGTTTGTTATAATCATAATCCAAATTCTCAATAATTAACAACACGTTTACGGGACCATTTTTTTCTTATTCCACAGCTAAATGGACTTGTTAAACTCCCAGACAACACTTAACGACTTATTGGCAAAACAAAAACAAATGATCAGATGTAATATTTGTTTTGTGCATGTGCACAACACACTGACAATACCCGTGCGCCAAATAGGAGGACATCACAGGGTAGATTTAACAAGGGCCAAATAGTCCTTGTTCCCATTGTTTCCGTGCGAGCCTTCGGGCGCGCCGTAAACAGTAGTTATGAAGCAGTGGTCTAAATACCGCTGCTCCATAACTTGTCCGCTACCTCTGAGGCTGCGGACATCAATCCGCCCAATCCTATACGATTGGGCTGATTGACACCCCTGCTAGCGGCCGATTGGATGCCAATATGCAGGGGGCAGCATTACACAATCAGTTCACAAGAACGGCTTGTGCAATGATAAATGCTGACAGCGTATGCTGTCGGCATTTATCGATGTGCGACAGACATGATACGCTACATTGTATCATGTCTGCTTGCACTTTAATAAGTCGGCCCCCACAAAACAGATACGTTATCTGCTTAAAGAGATAAAATCAAAATTAAACTTTCATGTTTGAAATAGAACATAACTTTCTAATTTAATTCTCTTATCAAATTTGCTTAATTATCTTGATATCCTTTGTGGAAGAACATACCTAGGTAGGCACATGAGCAGCGATGCACTACTGGGGGCTAGGTGCTTGTCATTGGCTCACCTGTTGTGTTCAGCTAGCTCCCAGTAGGGCATTGCGATATCAAGAGAATGAGGCAGATTAGAAAGTTGTTTAAAATTGTATGTTCTATCTGAATCATGAAAGGAATTTTTGGGGGTTTCATATCCCTTTTATAGTTAAACTTAAGGTCTTCATAAAAAGGAAAATCTTAAATACCACTTAGCTACTATACAATTTGCTATAGAATAACATATCAGCTCATGATGCTGAGACGGCTCTTTAGGCTGTCGGAGCATTATGGGAAATGTAGTTCTAAAACATCTGGGGTGCAAAGGTTGCTGAGCCCCTGATGTGTACACAATTAGGGTGACCATATTGCCGCTTTAAAAAAGGATACATATGAAAAATACATATGTCAGGGTTCTTATACAAAACTCTTATTTAAACATTCCTGAAAACAGCCCTGACATGTATTTTTCATATGTGTCCCTTTTTAAAGCGGCAATATAGTCACCCTAACATTTATCATCTATGCATATGCAGCGGATAGGTTTGCAAGAAATGAACCTGTCCGTCTGCAATCTCCACTTCTGAGGTGGCAGAGAGGAAAAAGAAGCAGTTTATGCTCCTTAAAGGGACAAAAAAATGATTTCATTATTCAGACAAAACATCCAATTTTAAACAACTTTCCAATTTAGTTCCTATTATCAAATATTCTTTGTTTTCTTGTTATCCTTTGTTGATAAACAGGGAGGTAAGTTCAGGAGTGTGCACGTGTCTGCAGCGCTATATGACGTTATACATTAGCAAGAACACTAGATGGCAGCACTATTTCCTGTCACATAGTACTTTTAGACATGTGTACACTACCTAGCTAGGTATCTCTTCAACAAAGAATAACATGAGACCAAAGCAAATTTGATAATAGAAGTAAATTGGAATTTTTTTAAAAAAAAATCAGCCATTACAAGTGGCTGGTTATTGCTCCCACAAGCTTGCGGTAGCAATTAGCTTTTATAAAATTAACCAGAGATCAGATCTGGTGAATTTTATAAATCTGCCAGAATCTGCCAAAATACAGTGTAGTTTATTTTTAAAAAAAATAAAGATAGCAGCATCTTTATTTTTTAATAAAATTACTGCACTAGGCAGTATTTTGAGGGTAAAGTTGGAGGGTGTGAGGGTGTTTGAAGAAAAACGGTACTGAAAAGTGCCTTTACATTGCGGTCTATGGAAACTGTGTGTTCCCAGTAAATTTATATGTATATAATCATATACATATATATTTAAATTTGCTGCCATTGCTGCGTGACTTACCCCCTTCTCTGTGTTTAGGTTCTGATGACGTTTCTGACGGCATCAGAACAAGGCTCAAATTGGAGCCTATGGAAGTGCGCTATCGTGAGTGCAATGCTTCCCAGTAATGTGAACACGAGCTCGCGTTCGCATTGCTGACAACTTGTAATACCAGCGCAAATTAGACTTATAAAAGTATTTACTGTGTATTATTGAACATGCTCAGTAGGTGCTGGTGGCTCAGAAAGTGTGCTTATAAAAAGACTTCAAAACTTCAAGCGCAATCTGAATCATAAAAGTCTAATTTTGCCTTTAGTGTTTGTGTGTATATATATATATATATATATATATATATATATATATATATATATATATATATATATATGAAACATAAAGAAACGACTCCTGCAATTATTTCCCAGGAGACTCTGCACAGATAAGGCTGAGAGGGACAAATAAGGGCGAGTTCTTGATTTGAACCCGAAGCCTAAATCCTCTTAAAGGGACTTATACGCGTTCAGCTAGCCTTTACTCATCACTTGTCTAATATCTCTGGATTATCTGGATACGTAATCTTCCCTGCTGACCTGCGCTCTTGCAGGTAACACGTCCTCCTCGCGTTAAGTTTGTGCTGATATTTATTCCACTAATACTTCAAAGCAGAAAACTTATTTCCTGCAGGTTCCTTGAGGAGTCCGCTCTAATCTGCTTATCCTGTGGAATTAATTCTTGCTATGATAATGCTATTTGATCTTGCAGGGACTGCTGACACTGTGTAGACAGCGGTAAGGTTAGGCTGCCCATCACAGCTGTCCTGTGTTAGGAGGGGCCTTTGCCACGGCTCCTCTGTTTAACCCTGTGTTGTAAGAAAAAAAAATATTATTGTTTAAAGAGCAAAGACTCAACTTTGAAATATATTTCATATTGTGCACTAATTTGCTTTATCTTCTAAGGTCTAGTTCTCATTGCTGTTGTGAGCAGTGTTAGACACGTGCATTTGGCATTTATTTGTATAAACGAATGACTAATATGTCTGCAGGTAGCGGCGTTTGGCTCTTTTCGGAGACGGATTTATTCATGTAATTGTGCAACACCCACAGATCCGGATTTGCACAGATCTTTGATTAAACTGTGTAAACTGGGGATAATATAAAAAATCTCCATATACTTTAATGGGGAGACTTGTGACCAGTTTTACAACATAGAAACTAGGCCTATATCTGCCATAACAGTGTTTCTCAATTTATTTTTTTATTTTTTAGCAAATACAGGTGCATGTAAACATTATTGGGTAAAAAAAACAAAATGTCATGGTGAAAAGTGCCAAGTAAAGTGTATGTCATGGGGAAAATATGTCACAGAGCCACGTGTCAGATGTAGGGCCACTGTGAAATACATCTTGGTGTTTATGCCATGGTGAAATGTGCAATGGGAGAAATTGGTATCAGATTGTAGTTTTCTGGTTTTTAGAAGTTTATTTTAAAATGAAGTTTTACCAAATGCAAACACAGCAGATCTTTTGAAATATTAGCATTATAAATAATAATAAAAAAATTAACTTATAGAAAAAAGTGTGCACATAACACATATATAGGGGTCAATTCTAATGCTTTAGATAAACTTATCAAAAATCCTGTTAGATCAAATCAGCCAATAGGATGTAAGCAGCTCTCATACTATTGGCTGATTTTAAATTTTTAGCCAATGCAAGGGTACCCCAATACCCGAGGGAAAAAGAGCTGTTAAACTTGTTATTTTTTGTAATGTTATTTTATTTTTATTTTTTGAGTTATATTCGTTTTTTGTAGTAATTTCGTTTTTTTTTTATTGTTTGTAATTGTTTATTATTATTTATTTTTTTAAAATAGTTTTTATTAAGGTTCACCAAACAGTACATAGTATACTAAGTACAAGGTAAGACAGAAACGCATAAGGTCAATATTACATACAATTAGAAATATTCAATACCTCATCTCATCACAAACAACAATAATTTATTGTCTATATTCCCATTCGTTAGAACAGCATGATAAAGCCTTCTTGTTAGTAGCGAGAGCCACTTTTGGACCCTTCCAAAATCTAAAACCCATAGAAGGCCAACAGTAAGTAGGGGACCACTCTCGAGTCTCATCTGAGGGTAGAACCTTATTTTATATTATTATTCTCTTCGCTATGAGGGAAACGTGATGGGCTACCCATGCACCATAAATGTAGTTCTATAGGTAAAGTTATGTAGGGTGATTCAAAGACCCAAAATGTGTATGACTTTCAGGTTACATAAACAGGATCTATTTATCTTTATAAATACAGAATCCCCGTCTTCCTCTGAGAGCACTATATAACTATATGACTAAAAGCAGTACCCTTGCGGGTGAATATAAATATATGACTATGGCAGAGAGCGCAGATTCTACCTCCTGAATTTATTAAGGCCTCCCGAGGACCTTCAATATCAACTGTTTTAAGAATAGTAGGTTTATTAAAAGGGTAGGGCCACTTTAAATACTCGCTCTCCATTACCCCACAATATCTGCAAAAGTATATACACTCAAAGGGCACATAGAGTAAACCCTCAGTTCCCACCTCCTAAGCTTAATAAAGCCTCTCTTGGACCCTTAATTAAGAATATCAATGTATTTAGTTGTTTAATAATATGCGACTCATCCTCCCTGATGTCAGAAGCCTTTCTTGGACCTCAACAACACAAAAAATAAAGTATAGTTAAAGGGCCATGATACCCAAATGTTTAAACACTTGAAAGTGATGCAGCATAGCTGTAAAAAGCTGACTAGAAAATATCACCTGAACATCTCTATGTAAAAAAGAAAGATATTTTACCTCGAAAGTTTCTCAGTAGCCACATCCCATTGTAAAGGACTTCTAAGTAGCAAATCAGTATGTCTGTCCCGGGACAGCGGAAGGAGCGAGCTTACGTGCTCTCTCATCTTATTTCCCTATTCAGCTTAAGGAAGTTTACAATGAAATCTCATGAGAGTTAAGTCAAACCTCATGAGGTCACAGTAAAAGAGTTCTTGACCTCAGCACTGTTGATGCTAATTGGCTGCTGTTCATTTCTTCATTTTTTATTTTATTTTTACCTGCAGCTGAGTAGCAGCTGAGTATAACTTTTTACACAGCACTTACTTCTGAGATTGTGAGGTAAAATATCTTCCTTTTTACATAGAGATGCTCAGGTGATATTTTCCTGTCAGCTTTTTACAGTTATACTGCATCAGTTTCAAGTGATTTAGCATATGAGTATTATGTCCCTTTAAGTGGGGAGGATGATTTTAACTATGTTAAAGAAAAAGGTATAACTTAGAGGAATTGGAAAGTTATCACATATATATTGCTAAAACTGGTATCACATGAATAGCTTTAGGTTGTCCTACATATTACATAATCCCCACACAATTTAGAAGCCACTATCAGACTTCTAAGCATATGAAAATGACTCAAATGGGAAGATATTATTTTTAACTCTCACAGGCCACTTATGGACCTATAGGACTATTTGAGAATCATTATGCATTTAGCTATTAAGAATAACCTCTCATGAGCAAGGACATTAAACGTGTGCAGGCCTCTTATGAACCTCTAGAATATAATGGAAAAAAAACAGGCTATGATACATATATACCTCTGAAAAATAACATACATGAAACATATATTGAATAGATAAACAAATAAGGATTATCAGAATGATAGACTAAATGAACATAATATCTAGCCGGATATCAAACCCTTTGTACTGCAGGATGAACTGCAATGGGGCATTATTCAAACATAAACTAATTATGCTAATAGTTTCTTGTAAAGACCTGAGTCTCTATCTAGATTAGGAACCTATCTCAAGTATTGTACAAAACCATACTAACTGTGTAAATATTATAGCATCCCCAACTTTCTAAACATTTGAGTCACTGTAATAAATGAACATATAGGGGATGACTTCATAACAAACTTTTTGTGGAAACAGTATGTCCGGAATCAGCCTCTAAGCTTCATGACAGCTCAACCCACACCTCGTCTTTTGTGAGGACTAATGTATGTCTGGTCTAAAGGTCCCCATTGTCTCACAGTAGGGCAAAGATGGATACCTGCAGATGGAACAAGGACTAATTGAGTCCCCCCATGACCACATCTGGCCTGAGTTTCCCTTACAATATCCAGGAAAGGTTTAGCGTTCCCCACTGGGCTGGGTTGAGAGTAAAATGCTGCGGTCAAGCTCTGCTGTCGCTGAGAGTCAGCCACAAGTGCGGGAATCTCTATGATCCGATCATACACCCCCGTGTCTAGTTGCCTCGTGGCTTCTGCTGAATGAATCTCCTCGTGGGCATCCAGATGATCTAGGTCCCCCTCTGAAGGGCCGGCCGCATCCCCCAGAAACGGGACTGAAGAGTAAGGTAGAGATCCCATGTAGGCTGTCATCTGCAGGCCCATCACAGCCTTCTCTTCAGTAAGCTGGGTTGTAGTAGATTGTAAATCTCCACCCTGTGTCGCTACCTCTGGATTAGAAATAGCCCTATACATATGTGTGTGTTCCATGAGGGACGCAAGGCAGTCTAATCTGCTGCATAACTTGTGCTCAAGATCGAGAAGCAGGTCTCGTATGGTATTATAAACATCCCCATGATCCAATCTTATTGCAGGTTAGGGTAAGATTCCAGATGAATGCAGAGGCACAGGGGCCCATTTATCAAGCTCCGGATGGAGTTTAAGGGCCCGTGTTTCTGGCGAGCCTGAAAGCTCGCCAGAAACACCAGTTATGAAGCAGCGGTCTAAAGACCGCTGCTCCATAACCCTGTCCGCCTGCTCCGGACAGGAATCTCCGCAAATCAACCTGATCGAGTACGATCGGGTTGATTGACAAACCGCTGCTGGCGGATGATTGGCCGCGAGTCTGCCGGGGGCGGTGTTGCACCAGCAGCTCACAAGAGCTGCTGGTGCAATGCTAAATACGGAGAGCGTATTGCTCTCCGCATTCAGTGAGGTCTGTCGGACCTGATCCGCACTGTCGGATCAGGTCTGACAGACCATTGTTAAATAGGCCCCACAGTGTTTACTCTGCTGAGTTCTCTTTCCTTGTAGGCCGCCAAGAGATCTTCGCGGTCCAGTCTGGAAAGCCCCTGTCTTTTCAATATATATATATAGACCAGTCCAGTAATGCGTTAGCTACTTGATGAAGCTCATATTCACTCTGGATGGATGCACAAAATCTTGATTACAAGGCGGATTGTAAATCTTTTTTACAGAGCTCCCAGTTTAGCTGCCATCTTAGGCCATAGCCCGGACACGCCCCCTGTTTATTATTTTTTAATGTAGTTAGTATTTTTTTATTTTATGTAAGTGTATTCTAATTGGGGTTGTTAGGAGCTGTTAGGTTAGGAGGCTTTGTTATTAGGTTAATACTTTGCATTGTGGGGGGTTGGCGGATTAGGGGTTAATAGTTTTTTTAGGTCGTTTGCGTTGTGGGGGTTGGCGGTTTAGGTGTTAATAGGTTAATTAGTCATTTGCAATGTGGGGGGGTGGTGGTTTAGGGGTTAATATGTTTATTTTGTAGTTTGTGATGTGGGGGGTTGGCGGATTAGGGGTTAATACTTTTATTAGTGACTGCGATGTGGGGGGATGGCGGATTAGGGGTTGATATTGCGTATGCGTTAGGTGTTCAATAAGGCTTCCAGGGAGTTACGGTACTTTTTTACTCAGCGCAAGCTTGCTGTGTCTGCCTATGTGTGGCGAGGTAAAAATGGAGTAACATTTCTCCATTCTCTGTGCGTAAATCTTTGCGCTGAATATATGATACCGACTGGCGACGCCAATTCTATGTTAGTTTATGGGAGTAAAAACTGTGGGCTACGGGTAAAATATACGCGTATAACTTGTATACTGCACCGTATATGTGATCGCTCGATTCAACTAAAAATTGGCTACACCAGTTTTACGCCTATCGCCACATTTGTAATCTCGCCCCCAGTATTGTATAGAGCTAGATATAAGAAAGTGAAGCATTTCAGTGATAAGATAAAGATGTCTGATCTCTCTGCAAGCTTAGCCTAGTTTGTAGTTTCAAAGAGCAAATCCAGATTTTTAATTTATAAAAAAGAATCATGAAGGAGGCATATCTCATACAGCTGGAATAACAAGTCATTGGGAACAATTTCACATTACACTGCCATTTGCATTGACATGATGGCTTATTGGTTGGCAACTTGCTCAAGGATATTAGGAGCAATTCAAATGTAAGGGGCATCTGCCCCATCTTGTTCCTCCATATAAACCACATTAATTCTTCTTCTTGTCACTGAAAAATATCTCAGTCTTTATCACAAATTAAGAAAACAATACATTTAAACAGCTGCCCTGGATAGGGGAGGGGGTTCTGCCTGTTCTTCAAAGTAATCTGCAAACGTATTACCTTGTAATGGGTTGCAGGGTATCACTATGGCATGTATGAAACACTCACTAGCCTTTATTAATCCATACTGGACCCATTGAACTACCCCAGACTAGTCTATGGTACAACATGCCACAGTCTATTACAAATTGAGAAGAAACCCCATTTGGAACTGACCAATCAGAAAATCCAGACACTGGTTAAGTCCCCTTAGCCCTCCAAAAAGGGCATTCAGTGCCTGTACACCCCCATGAGAGTCATGCCAGTACTATGCAAGACAGATATTTTTTCCACCTTTTATGGCTGCCAGTGACACATAGAGCAGTATATTTGCAGAGTCTGTTCTTTCTGTAACATATTTATAATGAATAGAGGCCGTTCAAATGTAGCTGCTCCTCAGGGTACTTTAAGTGTTACAGATTATTGTAAAGAATTTACTGGGCATTCTGCTTATATACAAGACTGTCCAGCTGAATACTGGACACCTAGCAACTCTGCAAACACTTTAAGAGAAATGAAGAATGCCTGACATTTGCAGAAGGCTAACCTAAGAATTCATGTTAAGCTTACACTTCCAAAGGAAATATTGATAGAATAAAGCATTCTATTTCTTTTCTTATCGGCAGTCAAGATAAAATATTTTCTTCTCGTCACAGCTGTCCTGCCTTAGTGGGGGCTCTGCTACTGTTCGTTTAACTCTTGTGCTGTAAGACATCCTGCTGAAATATATAATAGCACTGGCTCTAGGGCCCGCTCATCAACACAAATTACAATCTAGGGGTGAGATTCTGTTCCAACTGAAAACACCAAAGACTTTAATTTTCCGAGAATTTTCCTTTCATTGCATATATCTATATTTACAAAAACAAATACAAAAATATTTAGTTTTGGCAACATTTGCCTCAAAAGCCTTTTGATTATGGTAATCTTAGCTTATTTGTTGTGGCCAATTAGAGACAGTTATAAATGTGATTCTTTACTGAATAAGCAATTAGTCTGTAGCATGTTGCAGGGTAAATGTTCTGAATCCTACAGGATGCATGCCACCCTCATTGGATGCAACAGAATATTTTGCAAAGTTAACTTAAAGGACAAATAAAACAAATAGTAATAATAATGATAAAGATGATGTTACATTAATTTTTTTATTTCATATAAAACATGGTGAATTAAAATGTAAGTGTCATGCCCCTTTAAATTCACAGAGGGTTGTGATCAATACCCTATCTGCGTTTGGGCTGCCTCTTTATATTAAACAGACCCCCTCCTATGTGTCCTGCTACTAGATATATAGTGGTAAGATGGTGCCTCTGCTGTAACCTGAGGAATCCAGCAGAATTCTTTCTGATGTATGCCAGCTGGGAGAGTATGAAGCAATCCCCGTATCTGAGCTGTATCTTGCTGTCTTTCCTCATGTGGTATACACCTGTGTTTGTAAGGGAAACATTACAAAAATACTTTGGCAAAATCCCAATTAAGCTCAGTTCCCCCTGTATTTTTCTGTATTTACTGAAATATGTGATGTCTTACTAGAATTGTGTATCAGGGCTTCCATATGTAAGGCAGACAGAAATACACAAATCAGATCTGACTGTCCTCCCCAGATCAGACCTACTTATATATCCCAGATCAGACTTACCTATTCTTCCTAGATCAGATCTACCTATCCTCAACAGATAAGATTCACCTGTCCTCCCCAGATCATACCCACCTGTCCTCCCCAGATCAGACATACCTATACTCCCTAGATCAAACCTACCTATCCTCAACAGATAAGATTCACCTGTCCTCCCCAGATCATACCCACCTGTCCTCCCCAGATCAGACATACCTATACTCCCTAGATCAAACCTACCTATCCTCAACAGATAAGATTCACCTGTCCTCCCCAGATCATACCCACCTGTCCTCCCCAGATCAGACATACCTATACTCCCTAGATCAAACCTACCTATCCTCAACAGATAAGACTCGCCTGAACTCCCATGATCAGACCCAACTGTCTTCCCCAGATCAGACTCACCTATCGTCCCCAGTTCAAACTCACCTATCCTCCCTAGATAAGACCTATATTTTCTGAACAGATCAGACCCACATATCCCTAACAGACCAGACCTACCTATCCTCCCTAGATAAGACCCATCAATCCTGAACAGACCAGACCCACCTATCCTCAACAGATCATACCTACCTATCCTCCCTATATAAGACCCATCTATCCTGAACAGATCAGACCCACCTGTCCTCCCTAGACCAGACTCATCTATCTTGAACAGATCAAATCCACCTATCCTCAACTGATCAGACCCACCTGTCCTACCTAGATCAGACCTACCTGTCTTCCCCAGGTCATACCTACCTGTCCTCCCCAGGTCAGACCTCCCTGTCCTCCCCAGGTCAGACCTACCTGTCCTCCCCAGGTCAGACCTACCTGTCCTCCCCAGGTCAGACCTACCTGTCCTCCCCAGATCAGACCCACCTGTCTTCCCCAGATCAGGTATTCAGACCCACCTAGCTTCACAACTATGACACATCCTGACTCTCCTACAAACAGATAAGTAACCTTACCGCAGGACTGATAATTTCACATAAAGATTGCACCCAGTAACTGCATCTATATTCGGGCTACCTCCCCTCTTCTACATGTGCTTCCACTGGACACATACTTGGAAAGACAGTGCCTCATTCATAACCTGATGAATCCATTCTAATACAGTATATGCTAGCTGTCAGAGGATTGGAGGATTGGGTAATTCTCTGACCTGCCTTTCTTCATGTGATACACACCTGTATGGAAACATTCTGAAAATACTTTGGCCAAACCCTAGTGGAGCTCAGTTTCTCCTTGTCAAAACTAGAGTTTAGGTGTCAGAAACATGCATTAATATATACCACTGTAGGTTCTCAAATATTCTTGTTAGGATAGCAAGTCTAAGCTTCCAGAGAGAATTTCAAAATATTCTTATCTGGCTTTCCTCACCAAATCACACACATCTACCTGTCCTACCCAAATCAGTCTAACCTGTCTTCTTTAAAACATCCCCACCTTCCCTTTCCAAATCACACTCACCTGCCCATCTCAAATCACATCTACCTGTTCTATCCAAATCAGGCTTACCTGTCTTTCTCAAAACAGACACACCTGCCCTTCCCAAATCACACTCACCTACCCTTTCCAAATCAAATCTATCTGTCCTACTCAAGTCAATCTCACCTGTCTTCCTCAAACCAGATTACCTTGCCCTTCCCAAATCACATCTACCTGTCCTACCCAAATCAGTCTCACCTATCTTCCTCAAAACAGACCCACCTGCCCTTCATAAATTACATCTACCTGTCCTACCCCAATCAGTCTCACCTATCTTCCTCAAAACAGACCCACCTGCCCTTCCTAAATCACATCTACCAGTCCTATCCAAAACAGTCTCACCTATATTCCTCAAAACAGACCCACCTGCCCTTCCCAAATCAGTCTCACTTTTCTTCTTTAAAACAGATTCACCTGTCCTACCCAAATCAGTCTCTCCTGTCTTCCTCAAAATAGACCCACCTCCCTTCCCAAATCACACTCACCTGACCTTCCTTAATCACATCTACCTGTCCTACCTAAATCAGTCTCACCTATCTTCCTCAGAGCAGACCCAATTGCCCTATCCAAATCAGCCTCACCTGTCTTCCGAAAATCACACTCACCTGCCCTTCCCACATAAGTCTCACCTGTCTTTCTCAGAGCAAACCCTTTTGCCCCTCCCAAATCACATCTGCCATTCCCAGATCAGACCCACTTGCCTTTCACAAATAATATCCATCTGTCTTCCCCAGATGAGGCTCTCCATTCTGTCAGATTAGACACTCCTTCCCTTTCCTGTATTGCCCCATGCTGATCTTATCAACATAAGAAATGATTGCCTCCCAGATAGAATGAATGAACTACTTTGAACTTTTTACCCAATGAAATATATGTGATCCAAATTCCTAGCCTTACACTATCCTGGGCATTAGTGTGGAGGTGAAAAGTAAGGAGACTGAGCGATAAGTGTTTATACAAAACTGGAAAAGTTCATCTATACAAGAATCGGAATTACGGAGTGGATTTGAAAGAACACCGGTAATCCGACTGCTGGATTGGCTATTCTGGCAGACACGTGACGAGAATACGTCAGAGGATTGTCAACGGCTGCCTGAACGCCAACTGCACGCTGCAGGATATCAGGTCGGAGAAAGCGGTCAGAAAGATACACGCTTTCGGATTCTGGTGAGTAAACCCCTCTGGTCTCTAAGGTCATCACAGTTCCAGTGAAAACACTTAGACGCTATCACCTGTACAATTTGAAGTGATTCAATTAAAAAAAAAAAACAAAGAGAAATCGAACTGTATTATTTACATTAAAGGAACAGTGGTGCTGACTACGGTCACTTTCTGGACACTTATATAAGTGCATGAACCAACAATTTAGAGCAGCATCTCCATTTTAATACACATTATCTTAAGATAATACTATTTTGCTTATGCAATTCTAACTTTATGTATCATTTGATTGTTTTTTAATTTTTAATTTTATAAGGTGCACCTTATCAGTCATATGTATTGTATGTATATTTTTTAAATGTACTATACAGGGAGTGCAGAATTATTAGGCAAATGAGTATTTTGACCACATCATCCTCTTTATGCATGTTGTCTTACTCCAAGCTGTATAGGCTCGAAAGCCTACTACCAATTAAGCATATTAGGTGATGTGCATCTCTGTAATGAGAAGGGGTGTGGTCTAATGACATCAACACCCTATATCAGGTGTGCATAATTATTAGGCAACTTCCTTTCCTTTGGCAAAATGGGTCAAAAGAAGGACTTGACAGGCTCAGAAAAGTCAAAAATAGTGAGATATCTTGCAGAGGGATGCAGCACTCTTAAAATTGCAAAGCTTCTGAAGCGTGATCATCGAACAATCAAGCGTTTCATTCAAAATAGTCAACAGGGTCGCAAGAAGCGTGTGGAAAAACCAAGGCGCAAAATAACTGCCCATGAACTGAGAAAAGTCAAGCGTGCAGCTGCCAAGATGCCACTTGCCACCAGTTTGGCCATATTTCAGAGCTGCAACATCACTGGAGTGCCCAAAAGCACAAGGTGTGCAATACTCAGAGACATGGCCAAGGTAAGAAAGGCTGAAAGACGACCACCACTGAACAAGACATACAAGCTGAAACGTCAAGACTGGGCCAAGAAATATCTCAAGACTGATTTTTCTAAGGTTTTATGGACTGATGAAATGAGAGTGAGTCTTGATGGGCCAGATGGATGGGCCCGTGGCTGGATTGGTAAAGGGCAGAGAGCTCCAGTCCGACTCAGACGCCAGCAAGGTGGAGGTGGAGTACTGGTTTGGGCTGGTATCATCAAAGATGAGCTTGTGGGGCCTTTTCGGGTTGAGGATGGAGTCAAGCTCAACTCCCAGTCCTACTGCCAGTTTCTGGAAGACACCTTCTTCAAGCAGTGGTACAGGAAGAAGTCTGCATCCTTCAAGAAAAACATGATTTTCATGCAGGACAATGCTCCATCACACGTGTCCAAGTACTCCACAGCGTGGCTGGCAAGAAAGGGTATAAAAGAAGAAAATCTAATGACATGGCCTCCTTGTTCATCTGATCTGAACCCCATTGAGAACCTGTGGTCCATCATCAAATGTGAGATTTACAAGGAGGGAAAACAGTACACCTCTCTGAACAGTGTCTGGGAGGCTGTGGTTGTCGTTGCTGCACGCAATGTTGACGGTGAACAGATCAAAACACTGACAGAATCCATGGATGGCAGGCTTTTGAGTGTCCTTGCAAAGAAAGGTGGCTATATTGGTCACTGATTTGTTTTTGTTTTGTTTTTTAATGTCAGAAATGTATATTTGTGAATGTTGAGATGTTATATTGGTTTCACTGGTAAAAATAAATAATTGAAATGGGTATATATTTGTTTTTTGTTAAGTTGCCTAATAATTATGCACAGTAATAGTCACCTGCACACACAGATATCCCCCTAAAATAGCTATAACTAAAAACAAACTAAAAACTACTTCCAAAACTATTCAGCTTTGATATTAATGAGTTTTTTGGGTTCATTGAGAACATGGTTGTTGTTCAATAATAAAATTAATCCTCAAAAATACAACTTGCCTAATAATTCTGCACTCCCTGTATTAGACACGTAATAAATTTGTTTTATATATATATATATTTGCTAATCTTAAGCGATTATTTATGCTTTGAGTTGATAGTTCTCAATTTGATAATTAGGCTATCTTTTAAGTAATCATTTGGTAGAGCCTCTGAGCGCACTCACATATCTGTTTTTTTAGCGTATACAATAACAGTGTGAAATTTGGGATTGTCACACTAGTGAGTTGCCATTTCTTCCTAAAGGGTATACTTGTGTTATGTTATTCCCAGATCAGACACACTTGCCTTTCACAAATAATATCCATCTGTCTTGCCCAGATGAGGCTCTCCATTCTGTCAGATTAGACACTCCTTCCCTTTCCTGTATTGCCCCATGCTGATCTTATCAACATAAGAAATTATTGCCTCCCAGATAGTTAACCCTTATGAGAAATGTTATTTTATCTATAATGTCCCTTAACAGTGACATAAAGATAGTAGTAACCTTATTCCATCTGTATTGGGGTTACTTCCCCATAGGTGTTAGCAGCACCCCCCATTCTTATACACTCTATGTGGACATAAAGTGGGAAGACATTGCCTCGGCCACAACCTGAGGAATCCAGAAAAATGCATTCTGATATACACCAGCTGTTAGAACATGGGGCATTTCCCTGATTTGAGCTATTACTGTCTTTCCTCATGTGGTATACACCTGTGGCTTGTATGGAAACATTACAAAATACTTTGGCATTATCCCAGTTGAGATGAACTTCTCTTTAAACCAGGGGGATAGTGTCAGCAGCCTGCATTTATTTATTCCTCTCTA
Source organism: Bombina bombina (assembly GCF_027579735.1). Taxonomy (NCBI): domain Eukaryota; kingdom Metazoa; phylum Chordata; class Amphibia; order Anura; family Bombinatoridae; genus Bombina; species Bombina bombina. The sequence continues at coordinate 93,556,445 of NC_069510.1, forward strand.
GTTATTTTATTTTTATAGGTTTATGTGATTTCTTGTTAGAATAGTGTATCAGTTGCTATGTGTAAGGTGGAAAGAAATACAGTTTTGATTGTTCTCACACAGATCAGACCCACTTGTGCTCCACAGATCACGCTGTTTCCTCTATATTGGCTAAGATTAGACACTTATGTCCTTCCTTGTGTTGGACCAGTCAGGACTCATCCAGATACGACCAACATATTGCTTCCTAGACAAACATTTCATGGAAGTTATATTTTGTGTTATATGTCCCTCTAAGTTGACAGAAACAGTGCGACTAATTCATTTATATTTTAGCTTCCTTTGCTTCTACTGAACATGGTGGAAATACTTTGCCTCAGCCATAACCTGAGGAATCCAGCAGAATGCACACTGATATATACCAGCTGTCAAAGCAAAGAGGAGTTCTCTTATATGTCTCTTGCTGGCTTTCCCCATGTGGTAGATACTTGCAGCCTGGGTGTAACCCCAGTTGAGATCAGCTCCTCCCCTTTAAAACCAGAGGGATATATATATATATATATATATACTGTAAATATATATATATATATATACTATAAATATATATATATATATATTATATATATATATATATATATATATATATATATACACTCACCAGCCACTTTATTAGGTACACCTTGCTAGTACCAGGTTGGACCCCCTTTTGCCTTCAGAACTGCCTTAATTCTTTGTGGCATGGATTCAAAATGGTTTTGAAATATTCTTCAGAGATTTTGGTCCATATTGACATGATAGCATCACGCAGTTGCTGCAGATTTGTCGGCTGGACATCCATGATGCGAATCTCCCATTCCACCACATCTGTGGGGGCCATTGGATTACAGTGAACTCATTGTCATGTTCAAGAAACCAGTTTGAGAGGATTTGAGCTTTGTAACATGGTGCATTATCCTGCTGGAAGTTGACATCAGAAGATGAGTACATTGTAGTCATAAAGGGATGGACATGGTCAGCAATAATACTCAGGTAGGCCGTGGCATTTAAACAATGCTCAATTAGTACTAAGGGGCCCAAAGTGTGCCAAGAAAATATCACCCACACCATTACACCACCACCACCAGCCTGAACCGATGATACAAGGCAGGATGAATCCATGCTTTCATGTTGTTTACGCCAAATTCTGACCCTACCATCTGAATGTTGTAGCTGAAATTGAAACTCATCAGACCAGATGTTTTTCCAATCTTTTATTGTCCAAATTTGGAGAGCCTGTGCGAATTGTAGCCTCAGTTTCCTGTTCTTAGTTGACAATGGCACCTGGTGTGGTCTTCTGCTGCTGTAGCCCATCTGCTTTAAGGTTTGACATGTTGTGCGTTCAGAGATGGTATTCTGCATACCTTGGTTGTAACAAGTGGCTATTTGAGTTACTGTTGTCTTTCTATCATCTCAAACCAGTCTGCCCATTCTCCTCTGACATCAACAAGGCATTGTCGTCCACACAACTGCCGCTCACTTGATATTTTCTCTTTTGCAGACCATTCTCTGTAAACCCTTGAGATGGTTGTGCATGAAAATCCCAGTAAATCAGCAGTTTTTGAAATACTCTGACCAGCCCATCTGGCACCAACAACCATGCCACATTCAAAGTCTCTTAAAGTGAAGGTAAAGTTAACATTTGCTTAATTAATTTAACCATTTCTCAGTATCAACTTATAATAGTCGCTAAGTTTTTTTTTAATGAATATTCAAATATTTATGTTAAAAATTAATTTGAAAATCCCTACCATTTGTCTCCCTACTCCTCCCAAGCCTTTACTTCCTGCTGCATTTTGTGAAGTCTCTACCCCTCGCAAATGCGTGTGCACGACCCAGGATAAAAATTGTGCATGCGTTACTCTCCTATTATTTTACAATGCGCATGCGCTAATTTGCCTTGTAGTATAGTATTGAATGAATAGGTATATTCATTCAGTACTATACGATCAGAGACAGGAGGTGCATCTATTCTTATCGTTCAAACGTTTCTTAAAAACATCGATCTATTAACTCGGTTTGCCCAATTGTACTATTAAATCTATAGTACAATTGGGCAAACAGAGTTAATAGATCGATGTTTTTAAGAAACGTTTCAACAATATCAATAAATGCAGCTCCTGGCTCTGATTGTGCACACTGTAACAAGATGATGAGGTAGTCTGTGGGACGCATGCGCGAAACTGGAGCGCGCTTGGTTGATAAGAAGGAGAAAAATTAAAGTGCGCATGCGGCGACGAGTAAAGGGGCGGATGACGTCGGATGACGGCCGCCTAACGGCCTAAAAATCAATTGGCTATAAAATACATGTGATGTTAAGGAGAAAAAAAAAAATTACGGGTTGAATTTAGGGATGTATATAATTAGGATTATAAAGGTAATATATTTATTTATAACTATTTATATAAAATATGATGAATTAAAGTCATATTATTTTTAAACATTGAATCATATTCTAGATAGTGATGAGGGTAACTTTACCTTCACTTTAAATCCCCTTTCTTCCCCATTCTGATGTCCGGTTTGAACTTCAGCAAGTTGTCTCCACCACCTCTAGATGCCTAAATGCATTGAGTTGCAGCCATGTGATTGACTGATTAGCAATTTGTGTTACTAAGCAATTGAACAGGTGTACCTAATAAAGTGGACGGTAAGTGTGTGTGTATATATATATATATATATATACTGAAAAATTCTTTTGAGAATAATGTATCAGAGTTTCTGTAAAGTGGACAGATTTTCCAACCAGCTCCTTCCCAAGTCACACCCATCTGTCATTGCTTATATAAAAGCCACCTGTCCTCAACTATGTCAGACTTACATGTCCTACCTAGATCAGAGCCACGTATCCTCCCCAGATCAACTGTAACTGACCTCTCAACATCAGAACCATCTGTTCTACCCAGATAGACTCTTCCAGTCCTCCCCATATCAGACCCATCTGTCCTCCCAAGATCGACTCTTCCAGTCATCCCCCATATCAGATCCATCTGTCCTCTCAAGATCGAATCCACATTTTCTCCCCCTATTTTTCCCTACATTAGATCTTTCTGTCCTCCCCTGTATTGGAACACTGTGTGCTCATTCAGATCAGACTTACAAAACCCTCAGATTATGCCTTGCTCTCCCATCCAAACCTGATTACCCCATTCAATTAGCAATATTACCTCAACATTGTGCCCCAGATTAGACACTGCCTGGGCTCATCCTGATAAGACTAACTAATTGACACCCAGAAAATAATTTGCTTTTAATGCTCATATAATTACACATACAAAATTAGACCAGTAACTACATCTGAATTTTACCTCTTACCCCCTATCCTATGTGTCCTTCTACTGGACATAAGTTTGGTGCATCAGCCATAACCTAAGGAATCCAGCAGAATGGATTATACTATATACCAGATGGGAGAGAATGGAACAATTCCCTTTCTTGAACTGTTTCTTGCTTTCTTTCCTCATGTAGTATACACCTGTGGCTTGTAGGAAAACATTAGTTTAGGAAAAATCCCAGTTGAGCTCAGCTTCTCCTTTTTAAACCCAGAAGGGTGGTGTCAGCAACTGCATTTATGTACAGTATACTAACATGTTCTTGTTTGAATAGCATATTAGAGCTTCCATCTACTGGGTGGACAGAAATTTGATATACCTTGATAAATCAGATCTTACTGCCATCTCAAGATCAAACTCACTTCATCTTCACCAGATCTCATCCACCTGCCCCCTAGATCACATCCGCCGTTTCCTGCTTGAAATCTTGATATCATGCCTGCCTTTCCTTTCCAGATTAGATCTTCTTATCCTCCTCAAATAAGACCAACTTTTTCACTTCAGATGAAGTTTACCTGCCTTCCCCAGATCAGACACGTCCATCCTCCCCCAGGTCCGACTTAACTGTCCTCTCAAGCCAACCTGCTCTCCTTCAGATTAGAACCCTCCCAGATCATACCTTCTGCTGTCCACCAGATCTTATGTAAGTATCCTCCTTAATACTCCTATGTTCTCTCCCAGAGGAAGTCTACACGTTTTCTTGAAAATCATCTGTTCCCACCCAGATTGTACTCACTTTTCTTCAAGTACATTTGTCATCCTCGGGTCAGAGCTTTTGCATTTTCCCTACCAGACTGGACCCTCTTTTGCTATATGAACCTCCACAGCTATACTCAGGTTAAGGGTCTTCATCATCCAACTGAATCAGACATTCTACTGACCAGACTCTCCTGCCATACATTAATCAGGACTTCTATCTTCCTCTCCTGGCGCCCAGCTCAGTCCTTCTACCTCAGAACAGACCATCCCCAATCATCCCCAGATAACCAATTTTCTCAACCAAGAACCTCTTACCCTATACAATACTAAATCATGTTTATTTTTCCCCTTATCTGCATCTTTGCCTCCTGTAGTTTTACATTTCTGAACTTCTACCTCCTGGGATGGAATGTCAACACAAATAAAAGGTTACACACCGTCCAGTCATGCTTTACACAGCCATGTCTACTTTAGGTACTGGCAGGGCCATTCAAAGTTTGAAACCGCCAGTAAACATTTCCAATGCGCATGTACGTTATAGAGTGCATCCACATTGACATTTGACAGTGACCATGTTTGAGTGGTTACTGCCAGATTGATCTGAAATAGAAACTTGCAATTCTTTTTCACAGCAAATGGTTGAATGGGCGGGCTTTAGTCAGTAACTGATTACCTGATAGGCGAGTCCTCCCTCATACTACTGCACTGGAATAATGCTCCATGAAAATACTACATTTTGTAAATTTCTGATATTCTTCTGAGTTGCCACCACCACTTTTTATTAAAGGGATACTAAATACAAATTTATTCTTTCATGATTCTGATGGAGCATGCAATTTTAAGTAACTTTCTACTTTACTCCTATTATCAATTTTATTCGTTCTCTTGGTATCTTTATTTAAAAAGCAGGAATGAAAGCTTAGGAGCTGACCTATTTTAAATTCAGCACCTGGGTAGTGCTTGCTTATTAGTGGCTAAATGTAGGTGCTGAACCAATAATTGCATGCACTATATGAATCATAAAATAAATAAATTAGGTTTAGTACCCCTTTAACTGTTTTGGCATTTGCAGTCTCCCACAGTTAGTTTATTTCTCGGTTCAGCTTTTAAAGGGACATAAAACCCAATTTTTTCTTTTATGATTCAGATAGAGAATACAATTTAAAAAAAAAAGTTTCCAATTTACTTCTATTATCAAATTTGTTTTGTTCTCATATTCTTTGTTGAAGAGATATCTAGATAGGTGACATGCACGTCTGGAGCACTACATGACAGGAAATAGTGCTGCCATCTAGTGCTCTTGCTAATGTATAGCATTCTTGCAAAACTGCTGCCATATAGTGATGCAGACACGGGCACACTCCTAAGCTTACCTTCCTGCCTTTTCACAAAAGGAGAACAAGAAAACAAAGAAAATTAGATATAAATTGGATTTTTTTAATTGTATGTTCATAATGTTCTATCTGAATCATAAAAGAAATAATTTTGGGTTTCATGTCCCTTTAAGCTAGAAATGAATCAGGAACGTGCACCTGGCCCCACTGGAATTAATCATGTGAAACCTATAATTACCATCCTCTTGCACTATCCCTGCAGATTTCCAGGCAGGGGTCCAACATTTAACAATTATATTTTCCTCTTCTCACAAAAGTGTTTGTAACTTTCTCTTTCATCCACAAACCGTTTGTCATGGTACTAAATATAATCATCGGACAAAGGCTGAGACTGTAGCTGCTAATCCGAGGGGCTGAAAACACAGAGAAGGGAAAGGGAGGCGTATAGGAGCGACACACAAAGGGGGCTTAAGTGTGCCACACAATGAATACAGAGATAGTATATAAGTAATTACACCCAAAGCATAAATATACAAATAGTATCAAACCAAAAAGAGACTGTGAAGTATTATAAAATTCTATAAAAATATATATGTATAATAAATGTAATCTGTGAGCTAGGGAGTACTATACTGGTATACTTGTATAGTAAATGCAAACTGTAGGATAGCTATTATTGCTGACAGAAAGAAAGAAAAGACCACAGATAGGGCTTAAAAATCCCATATAAAAATTACCAGCAGAAAAAACATATAGAAATAAAATTTACAGAAATAAAATGCAATGAAAAGACATACGAGTATTTGTAAACATAGTACATGAATAAAAAAGGGAATACGGTATATTCTGAGCTCAGAAAAAATAGTCAACAGGGGGCCCTGAAATCCTTAAAAGGCCAATAATGAGGTACTGTTCCAAGAGTTAGTCCAAACAAAATGGAATGAAAACTTTTTTTTCCGGCGAACCTGAAGGCTCGAGTGGAAACTGCTGCATAAATCGTCCCCCTTGTGCCTGTTTGTGTATTGTTAAATCTAAGTGTCACGGATACTGGGCTGCAAGGGCTAAATTCATACCCCCTACAACCTCACCCCTGTTGTTTCTCAGTGGAAGCTTTGATTTGCTTGTTTATGAAGAGCTGGGATATGACCAGGAAAACCCTCCTAGGCTGGCTGGGCTCCTGGAACTCCCGGTCAGCCGCCCCACCACAGACACCCGCCTAACCCCTCTCAGACTGACCGGGCTCCTGGAACTCCCGGTCGGCCACTAGACAGCAGGACACCCGCTAACTTTAACCCAGGTCTCTCCAGCAACCATGTGCCCCAGAGCTCCGCTCTTTTGGGGATTAGTAGCCCCTGGGGAGTACAAGGGGTGGGGGAATTGCAGAAGGGGAGCTGCTTTGGGAACCAGGGGTTTTGGACACCCCTAACCCAATAACTTCAACGGACTGTAACTTCGGTCCCCAGTAACGAATCATGCCGATTCTTGGACTGTGAAATTTGGGGACCGATAGCTTTCAATTGACACCCTGTAAGTGCCGTTGCTCCCCCGGGATCACCCCAAAACCGTCAGCACTATGTCCTGGGATTCTGTGGGACTATGGTTTCTATGGAGGCACCGGTCAGTCTGGAGGGGCGGGAATGGTGGGAAAACTGTGGCATTGTCTTCTGTTCTTATCAAGATGAGCTGTCTGTATAAAAGGAGTGTGTGTTTTCAATAAAATCAGTTCCTGTTTAACCTGAATGCTAGTCTGTCTAGTTATTTGGGTTGGCTCCAGCTAAAATCACTTTCCTGAGCTACATAGCATCCTGTTCCAGGCAGAGGAAGGACACGCTGGAAGAGCTACCCAGTCTGGGGAGCTGGAGTCGGCCACAGGGTGGGACCCTGGGTACTGATGCTGTCGGGCATCAGGGGTGGCTACAGGCTGTGGTTACTTGCCAGCTACATAGCTGCAGTCGGTAGGGAGGAAGCAGGACCCCTTTTGGCGGAGCTACCCAGTCGGGGTAGCCGGGGTATCTGTCACACTAAGTCACCTGCACTTTACATTAGAAAAACAGAATAATAAAATAGCATTTATGGTGAACAGTTTACATATTAGATTGAAGAATATTTAATATTTTGTCCATATTATATGCAATTTACATGAGGTGTTTGGGGGAAGTGTGGGTGGAGCTGTGAAAACCATTGGTGGGTGTGGTCCTGTACCATTGGTGGTGTGGTCCTGTACCATTGGTGGATGTGGTTCTGTACCATTGGTGGGTGTAGTCCTGTACCATTGGTGGGTGTGGTCCTGTACCATTGGTGGATGTAGTTCTATACCATTGGTGGGTGTGGTCCTGTACCATTGGTGCATGTGATTCTATTCCATTGGTGGGCATGATCTTGTACCATTGGTGGGTGTGGTCCTTTACCTTTGGTGGGAGTGGTTCTATACAATGGAGGGTGTGGTCCTGTACCATTGGTGGATGTGGTTCTATACCATTGGTGGGCGTGGACCTGTAGCATTGGTGGATGTGGTTCTATACCATTGGTGGGTGTGGTCCTGTACTTTTGGTGGGTGTGGTTCTATACCATTGGTGGGTGTGGTCCTGTACCATAGGTGGATGTGGTTCTATACCATTGGTGGGTGTGGTCCTGTACTTTTGGTGGGTGTGGTTCTATACCATTGGTGGGTGTGGTCCTGTACCATTGGTGGATGTGGTGCTATACCATTGGTGGGTGTGGTCCTGTACTTTTGATGGATGTGGTTCTTTACCATTGGTGGGTGTGGTCCTGTACCATTGGTGGATGTGGTTCTATACCATTGGTGAGTGTGATCCTGTACCATTGGTGGATGTGGTTCTATACCATTGGTATGCATGTTTCCATCTGCACACCCTGCAGCATGTGTAACTCATAAGTGTACAGGAAAACATGGCCGAGGTGGCAAACCTATGTGCTTTTTCTGTCTAAACTCAACTAAGATACAGATCTTTCCCCTTTTTGTTGGTGAATATTAATAGTGATTACATGTACATAAGAAATGAGCACCCCATCCAACAACATATGTGCATTTACTGACTGTGAGTATTTATCAGATTGAGTATAAATACATTTATAGGATGCGATAATAAGTAGATAAGGACGCGATGTAAAGTATTGTTTGTCACTCCGTTCACAGGGTAACACTTTACACGTAGCCTTTGTTTACTCCATCCATATCTAGCCATTCATTGAAGGGAGGTATATCCTATACATTATTGTATACGTTATTTAGGTACGTAGTGGTACGATTACATTTGACCTGGTGGGACCTTGTCCCTATTTCTATATTAGTACTTAATATTATATTTTCCCAGTCCCGCTGCATACTTATATTTTGGGGTGCTCCTCACCCTTTATACTAATATTCCTTATATAGGTGTAACTTGTAAGACTTGTTCCACATATATCTTATTTAATTTATTATACAGATTACATGATACCGTGGGGACTGGGATTAGTGTTTTGCAACTGTACTGGGGATTGTAACCCTCCCACTTAACAGCCTTTTATACAGATACAACCTGACCCAGCCCACCTATACACATATATGTTGGGGTATTTCTTACTCTCTATTGTGGTATATAGTTAACGCTATACACATTCTCATTTTAAACCTCCTATTTTATCTTATTACTGAAGGGCAACTCCCCCCCCCCTTCCTTTTATTTATTTAACTAATAAAGGTTATATTTTATTATCCATATTGTACTGTGTGTCATTGTTTCCTTCACTTCAGATTAGTAGTTTAAGCGAGTGCGTTTTATGGTGTATCTTTTCTTTACATTACCTTTTTGCGTCCTGACATGTAACCTGCTTATGTGATTGATGTTTTGCAAAGTGTCCCTGGAATTATTATTTTTTTCCAAGTATTGGCAACAATGAAATAAATACAAACTGTAATTAGTTTAACAAACTTCAACTATTTTTACTACTTATGTCTAAACCGTAGCTTAGCTAAAATAAATTACTTATAAACATATAACTCTCACACATGATGAGATGTTTTATTAGCAACATCCTTTTGTATTTGTTGTGTGTTTAAATGCCATTGATTTTTAGAATAAGTATTTCTATTGCTATTTTTCCAGCAATGCTACACCTGTAATGGAAGATTGGAGAGAGAACTACAATTCCCATCATGCAAAGTGTTACAATGAGCACCTACCACAGGTGATCTGTTAATCACAAGCAACTCATGGGCTACACTGAGAAATATAGCAGCTTCTGCCACAAGGTAATCATGTGTGTGTCTGCTGGGTGCAGGAGTACATTATGGGTTTCAATTGGGCAGTGCATGTGTGTTGCAGTAGGCATATGTGCATAGCCAGTATACATAAAATGTATCAGCACTAAATTACCGAATTGCAAATGATCTACATACAACGTAAACATTTTAAAAGCACCTAACTTTATTAATGGTTCACAGAACTCTGCACATTGTTCTAAAAGATCTACTTAAAACCCTAGTGAGTTTAATAGTCTTATATCCCTTTAAGTACTGCTTTAAAGGGACAGTATATAACTGCAAGTAATAGACACTACTAGAAAGAATAAGATGCACAGATACTGATATAAAAATCCAGTATAAAACTGTTTAAAAACTTAATACAAAACACAAAAATGAAGTGCTCAGTCTTTGGAACCCACAATCTCTACTCAGTGTAGATGAGAGATCAATGCAGGGGTTGGAGTCCCAATCGATATGTGTAAATTTGGGAAAACAGTCAGTCTGATGAGTATCAACGTCTCTGGGGCTCTCTCTCCCCCCTATGGTTTTTTCCACAGTCTCCACTTCATACAATTTTTTTTGTAGAGCATTTTAAATGGTGGGGCAGATTCCATGCTGCCCATATAGACAAGCCTCCCCTGACTACAATTATAGCTGATTACAAATATATAGAGGGAAACACGTATTGTGCAAAAAATGGTATTTATTCATTATCACACGACGCCAAGTGCGATCATCTAAAAAAAATTGTTAACTTTTTCACAAACTGTGGGTTTATCACTGAAATTATTTACAAACAGCTTGTGCAATCATGGCACAAATGGTTGTAAATGCTTCTCCGGGATCCCCTTTGTTCAAAAATAGCAGACATACATGGCTTTGGCATTGTTTTTTGGTAATTAGAAGGCAGCTGCGCACCACACTTCTGAAAGTCCCAGCAGTGAAGGGGTTAATTAGTGTACTCTACATGAACAGTTTGGATTTCTGGTCTTTAAAGGGACACTCAATCAAAATTAAACTTTCATTATTCAGATAGAGCATGCCATTTTAAACAACTTTCCAATTTACTTCCATTAACTAAATGTGCACAGTCTTTTATATTTAAACTTTTTTAGTCACCAGCTCCTACTGAGCATGTGCAAGAATAAGTGTGTATGCATTTGTGAATGGCTGATGGCTGTCACATGGTACGTGTATGCATTTGTGATTGGCAGATGGATGTCACATGGTACAGGGGGAGTGGAAAAAGACATAACTTTTAAAATTGTCAGAAAAAAAATCTACTACTCATTTGAAGTTCAGACTGAGTGCTATTGCATTGTCTTGTTATCTTGCATTTGTTGATTATTCAAATCTACTGTGTTGACTGGTCCTTTAAGCACAATGTTTCACTGTAGGGCATTAATATATTTTTTTCATTGTAAAGGAAAATTAATAATAATGGCTGGTACCTGTTACATTGGTTTCAAATTATTTTTATCCCAAATTTGTTAACATTCACTGTCCCAAGGAAAAGATAAACCTGTCATCTTTGCTAAATGGATAGAAAATCCAAAATTAAACTTTTGTGACCCAGACAGAACACAGAAATTTAAACAACTTTCCTATTTACTTCTCTTATGAAATTTGCTTCATTCTCATGGTATCCTTTGTTGAAGAAGCAGCTATGCACTACTGGGAGCTAGCTCAACACATTGGGTGAGCCAATGACAAGAAGCACGAATGTGCAGAAACCTATCACCAGCAAGCTCACTGTAGTGCATTGCTTCTCCTGAGCCTACCTAGGTATGCTTTTCAACAAGTGATGCCAAGAGAATAAAGCTAATTTAATAATAGAAGCAAATAGGAGAGGGAACAGAAACTGGCAGTGATGGGAATAGACATCCCAAAATAAAAAAAAAATAGACAGGTTAACAGTGAGAGGGAAAGGGGGGGTGATAGAGAAAAGAAAAGGAAAAATAACTAGATAAGGGGAGAGATACAGGTTGATAAATAGGGGAGAGACCTCTTATTAAACAAAAATAATGTTTGATTAGGGTCAATGGGTGGAGTTAGGGGCATTGTCAGGGTTACGCTGATCCAATCAGCCAATAGGATTGAGATTGCATTTTATTGGCTATTCCAATCAGCCAATAGAATGCAAGCTCAATCTTGTTGGCTGATTGCAACAGCCAATAGGATTTATTCACCTTTAATTCCTATTTGCTGATAGAATTCTATCAGCCAATCGGATTATAAGGGACGCCATCTTGGATGACGTCACTTAAAGGGAAACTTCATTCTACCATTGGAAGAAGAGGATGCTCCGTGCCGGTTGTCTTGAAGATGGACCCGCTCCGAGCCGGATGGATGAAGATAGAAGATGTCGTCTGGATGAAGACTTTTGCCCGCTTAGATGAAGACTTCTGCCCGCTTAGATGAAGACTTCTTCCCGCTTGAATAAAGACTTCTGCCGGCTTCGATGAGGACTTCTGCCCGCTTGGATGAAGACTTCTGCCGCCTGGATGAGGATGGATGTCCTGTCTTCGAAAACTGTAAGTGGGTCGTCGGGGGTTAGTGTTACGTTTTTTAAGGGTTTATTGGGTAGGTTTTATTTTTAGAGTAGGGTTTTGGCCAATGTAAAAGAGCTAAATGCCCTTTTAAGGGCAATGCCCATCCAAATGCCCTTCTCAGGACAATGCTTAGCTTAGGTTTATTTAGATAGGTTTTTATTTGGGGGGTTTGTTTGTGTGGGTGGTAGGTTTTACTGTTGGGGGTTTCTATTTTTTTTTTACAGGTAAAATAGCTGATTTCTTTGGGCAATGCCCCACAAAAGGCCCTTTTAAGGGCTATTGGCAGTTTAGTGTAGGCTAGGTTTTTTTATTTTGGGGGGCCTTTTTTTATTTTGATAGGGCTCTTAGATTAGGAGTAATTCGTTTTTATTTTGGATAATTTCGTTTTTTATTTTGTGTAATTTACTGTTTATTTTTATATGTAATTTAGATAATTGTATTTGATTAATTTAATTTTTTTTATTTTATTGCAATTTTAGTTTTTAGTGTAAGGCAGGTTAGGTTTTATTTTACAGGTAACTTTGTATTTATTTTAACTAGGTAGTTAGTAAATAGTTAATAACTATTTACTAACTAGTCTACCTAGTTAAAATAAATACAAACTTACCTGTGATATAAAAATGAAACCTAAGCTAGCTATAATGTAACTATTAGTTATATTGTAGCTAGCTTAGGTTTTATTTCACCGGTAAGTATGTATTTAGTTTTGAATAGGTTATTTAGGTAATAATTGTAAGTTTTATTTAGATTTATTTTAATTATATTTGTTAGGGGGGGGGTGTTAGGGTTAGGCTTGGGATTACGTTAGGGTTAGGTTTAGGGGTTAATATATTTATGTAGTGATGCGGGAGGGCGGCGGTTTATGGGTTAATAGGTTTATTATAGCGGCGGTGTGGACGGACGGCAGATTAGGGGTTAATAATATTTAAATAGTGTGCGATGTGGGAGGGCGGCGGTTTAAGGGTTAATAAGTTTATTATAGTGGCGACGATGTCGGGGAGCGGCGGAATAGGGGTTAATGCATTTTTTAAGTGGCGGTGATTAGGGGTTAATAATTTTATTTTAGTGTTTGCGATGCGGGAGGGCCTCGGTTTAGGGGTTAATAGGTAGTTTATGGGTGTTTAGTGTACTTTTTAACACATTAGTTATGAGTTTTATGGTACAGCTTTGTAAAGTAAAACTCATAACTACTGACTTTAGATGGCGGGACGGATCTTGTGGTTATAGAGCATACCGCTCACTTTTTGGCCTCCCAGGCAAACTCGTAATACCGGCGCTATGGAAGTCCCATTGAAAAAGGACTTTTTTGAAAGTGCGGTACTGACGTGGCGTGACCACCAAAAAGGTGTGCGGTACACCTATACCTGCAAGACTTGTAAAAGCAGCGTTAGGGAAAAATCAGCGTTATGAAGCATAACGATGCTTTTTCACTCATAACGCCAAGCTCGTAATCTAGCTGTATGTACTTAACCCACATAAAGGGTTAAACACATAGGCAAAGTCCTGTTTATGTGCTGTAATAGTTTCAGCTCCCTAGCAGAACAAGCTGGTTAGCCAATCAGGAGAGGCAGTTGCACAACCTACCAAGCACTGGCTGCAACTACTTTACTTACATGTTTAACCTTTGTGGGGGTTAAACATAGATATGTATTAATATTATTATTATTATTTATTTGTAAACTGTTGCCAAATGACATAGCACTGGGTACATGAGTAGGGTGCAAAATGACTAGCGATGTGCATGGGTTAATAATTTGTTTCCGACAAATCATTAGTTACAAAATGTTTAAGAAATTCGGTACGACCTAGGTTAGAGGATTCTATGTATTGGGGTTGTGGCAGTTTAGTGGTTAATAGCATAGGGGGTTTATTGGGATGGGGGAATTCTTTTACAATTTTTATTTAATCAATTGAATGAATAACGAATGTACGAATTCGAGTAGGTGGCAGTTTGTCATTCGTTTTCACCTGAACGCACCGAATAACATAACATTTATTACATTTTGCATTTGTCTGAAAACAAATGTATATCACTAAATATGACACTGATTTATGGTATAAAATATAGATACAAGAAACAGACTAAACAAAACAAAAAACAGGCTCAGTAACACAAAAATGACACGTAACAAACAGTAAGTTTTGCTTTAGAATGTCTCATTATAGCACCACATACTTTATGTAAAATCCCTTCATTCACCCTGATAAATATAATTCCCTTCTCTATTACAAAAAAAGTTACCAACAGGACAGTGCCAGGGGATGGGCACCATTTACGCCTCAGCTGGCTACTGTATCTAGAAACTTGTAGTGCTACGCTCAGCAGATTCTGGTGCAAAGCAAAACACAGACCCCCACAGAACCGAGGTCAGCCCAGCTGCCATAACAATAAACAGAACCTTAAGAGGTGCGGCTAATCCCCTCTGTTTATTTGCTCACTTATAAGGAATAGAGCTGTTTTATACACACAGTGCCTGGTCAAACAAAGGGACAGTTCAGATTGCTGATTGCATCCGATCTGTGCCAAAAGGGCTTGTACGGAGCAGCAAACAGCAAGATGTCAGCCATAGTGTACCGTACTGTACTGTATTATTATTATTATTATTATTATCAGGTATTTATAAAGCGCCAGCAGATTACATATCGCTATACAAGAAATAATGGAACATTACAGGGATGCATTAAATACACAAACAAACAAGTACAATATTGTGGTACATTACAGTTGTAGGTGCAATAATTGAGTTATACAAAAGGAGAGGAATGCCCTGCCCTTGAGCACAATCGGTAGTAGTTCACTTTAATATACAAAGTGGCCTACAGGTAGAGAGGCTCTCAAGTTTATAATCTAAAGGAGAGGGAATGGACACAAAAGGTGAGGGAGAAGGGAAATATGTCTGATATAAAGGCAGTTTAAACTGAGAGTGAGTGAAATGTGTGGTGAGTAAATGAGGGTTGGAAAAGTGTAACAGAATATGATAAAGTGTCAGTTCAGAGGCTGGGAGTGTAAAGTATTGTCTCTATACTGGATCTTTAGTGACCGCGGCACCTAATTGCTGTTAGGTGTTTATACATTAAGGTAAACACCAGGGTGGGAGGTGGAGGGAGGCTTGGTGGGCTAGTGCGTGCAGAGAGCCTGTAGGATTGCTTGTTGCAGTGAGGTCTGTGTGAGAAAGAGAGTTTTAAAGTTAAAACTTCCTGTTGATAAAGGGTAGGTGTATGGGGGAGGGAGGTGTAGCTGGGAGAGGGGAATGTTAAAACCAATTCAGTAAGACAAACAGTAAGATGTCAGCCATAGTGTACTGTACTGTATGTATTATATCTACTTATACACTACCCTGTGTAGTAGATACTTGTATGTCTAGTAGTAAACAGTAAGATGTCAGCCATAGTGTACCATACTGTATGTATTATATCTACTCATACATTACTCTGTGTAGTAGATAATTGTATGTCTAGTAGCAAACAGTAAGATCTCAGCTATAGTGTACCGTACTGTATGTATTATATCTACTCATACACTACCCTGTGTAGTAGATACTTGTATGTCTAGTAGTAAACAGTAAGATGTCAGCCATAGTGTACCGTACTGTATGTATTATATCTACTCATACACTACCCTGTGTAGTAGATACTTGTATGTCTAGTAGTAAACAGTAAGATGTCAGCCATAGTGTACCATACTGTATGTATTATATCTACTCATACATTACCCTGTGTAGTAGATAATTGTATGTCTAGTAGCAAACAGTAAGATCTCAGCTATAGTGTACCGTACTGTATGTATTATATCTACTCATACACTACCCTGTGTAGTAGATACTTGTATGTCTAGTAGTAAACAGTAAGATGTCAGCCATAGTGTACCGTACTGTATGTATTATATCTACTCATACACTACCCTGTGTAGTAGATAATTGTATGTCTAGTAGCAAACAGTAAGATGTCAGCCATAGTGTAATGATAATTACATATTTGAAGTCATTGGGGCCGAATTATCAAGCTTCGAATGGAGCCTGATGCCGAAGCAGCAGTTATGAAGCAGAGGTCTAAAGACCTCTGCTTCATAACTTATCCGCCTGCTCTGAGGCTGCTGATTGACACCCCCTGCTAGCGGCCGATTGGCTGAGAATCTGCAGGGGGTGGCATTGCACAAGGAAATCACAAGAACTGCTTGTGCAATGTGCGCATGCTGTCGGCATTTATTGATGTACGGCGGACATGATACGCTACATCGTATTATGTCCGTCCGCACTTTAATAAATTGGCCCCATTGTATTCCAGTACACAATTATATGTGTCTTTAAACAAAACCTAATACCTTGCCTGGCTAGTATACTCCAATTCCAATCAATAATAAAAACAATATACAATCATGGTTTTCCTATGATTTTTTTAAAAACTTTTTATAGGGATTGGAATGTTAAAAGTAACTTTCACGATAGAGAGAGAGAGAGCATGACATTTAACAATTATTTCCAATTGAATGCTATTAAATTGACTTCCTTCTCTTGGTATCTTTTGTTTAAGAGCATACCTAGATATACACAGTAGCGAATGTGCATTTTGAGCAATATATGGCAGCAGTGTTTGTAACAGTATTATTTTAGGGTTGCCAGTTGTGGTCCATAAAAATACCAGACATCTTATATGTGATAGGGTACAGGTGGTCAGCTGGTGCACCCAAAATCTCAACCTTAAAGGGACAGTCTAGTCCAAAATAAACTTTCATGATTCAGATAGGGCATGTAATTTTAAACAATTTTCCAATTTACTTTTATCACCGATTTTGCTTTGTTCTCTTATTATTCTTAGTTGAAAGCTTAATCTAGGAGGTTCATATGCTAATTTCTTAGACCTTGAAGGCCACCTCTTTTCAGAATGCATTTTAACAGTTTTTCACCACTCAGCCAATCGGATTGAACTTGAATCTGATTGGCTGATTCAATCAGCCAATCAGATTTTTCTACCTTAATTCCGATTGGCTGATAGAATCCTATCAGCCAATCGGAATTCGACAGACGCCATCTTGGATGACGTCATTTAAAGGTACCTCATTCGTCGTTCAGTCATCGGCCGGGATGGATGCTCCGCGTCGGAGGAGCGAAGAAAGAAGATTGAAGATGCCGCTTAATGGAAGATGCTGCCGGATGGAAGAAGACTTTGCTGCCGCTTGGATAAAGACATCGCCGGGATGAAGAATTCTTCTTTGCCGCTTGGATAAAGACATCGCCGGGATGAAGAATTCTTCTTTGCCCCTTGGATAAAGACATCGCCCGGATCGGATGAGGAGTTCGGCCCGGTTGGGTGAATACAAGGTAGGGAGATCTTCAGGGGGGTAGTGTTAGGTTTATTTAAGGGGGGTTTGGGTTAGATTAGGGGTATGTGGGTGGTGGGTTGTAATGTTGGGGGGTGGTATTGTGTTTTTTTTTTCAGGCAAAAGAGCAGTTTTCTTTGGGGCATGCCCCGCAAAAGGCTCTTTTAAGGGCTGGTAAGGTAAAAGAGCTTTGAACTTGTTTAATTTAGAATAGGGTAGGGCATTTTTTTATTTGGGGGGTTTATTATTTTATTAGGGGGCTTAGAATAGGTGTAATTAGCTTAAAAATCTTGTAATCTTTTTTTTATTTTTTGTAATTTAGTGTTTTTTTTTTGTTGTAATTTAGTTTAGTTTATTTAGTTGTATTTTTAGATAGATATTTGTAGTTTATTTAATTTATTGATAGTGTAGGTGTATTTGTAACTTAGGTTAGGATTTATTTTACAGGTAATTGGGTAATTATTTTAACTAGGTAGCTATTAAATAGTTAATAACTATTTAATAGCTATTATACCTAGTTAAAATAATTAACAATTTACCTATAAAATAAATATAAACCCTAACATAGCTACAATGTAATTATTAATTATATTGTAGCTATCTTAGGGTTTATTTTATAGGTAAGTATTTAGATTTAAATAGGAATATTTTAGTTTATAATATGAATTAGATTTATTTAATAAGAATTTAGTTAGGGGTGTTAGGGTTAGATAGAGTTAATATAGTTAATATAAATACTATAGTAACTATATTAACTATATTAACCCTAATATAATATATAATATAATTAATATATATAATGTATTAACTATATTAACTATAATATACTTAGGGTTAATATAGATAATATAGCTGGCGGCGGGGTAGGTAGATTAAATTAGGGGTTAATAATTTTAATATAGATGGCGGCGGTGTAAGGGGCTTACATTAGGGGTTAATACTATTAATATAGGTGGCGGCGGTGTAGGGAGGGCAGGTTATAGGGCAAAAGAGCTGTTTACTTTGGGGCAAAGCCCCGCAAAAGGCCCTTTTAAGGGCTGGTAATAGAGCTTATTACTTTAGGGATATTAGATTAGGGGTTAATAATATTAATATAGCTGGCGGCGGTATAGGGGGATTAGATTAGGGGTTAATAATTTTTATATAGGTGGCGGCGCTGTAAGGGGTCAGATTAGGGGATAGATAAGGTAGATGGCAGCGGTGTAAGGGGTTCACATTAGGGGATAGATAAGGTAGATGGCGGCGGTTTTAGGGGTTCACATTAGGGGATAGATCAGTTAGATGGTGGCGGTTTTAGGGGCTCACAGTAGTGGGTTAGTTTATGTAGATGGCGGGGTCCGGGAGCGGCGGTTTAGGGGTTAATAACTTTATTAGGGATTGCGGCGGGGGATCGCGGTTGACAGGTAGATAGACATTGCGCATGCGTTAGGTGTTAGGTTTTATTTAGCAGATCGCGGTTGACAGCTAGATAGACATTGCGCATGCGTTAGGTGTTAGGTTTATTTTGCAGGTAGTTTAGGGAGTTACAGGGCTCCAATAGTCAGCGTAAGGCTTCTTACGGCTGCTTTTTGTGGCGAGGTGAAAATGGAGTAAGATTTCTCCATTTTCGCCACGTAAGTCCTTACGCTGTATATTGGATACCAAACTGCGCTGGTTTGGTATACCTGTCTATGGCCCAAAAAACTACGGGCGACGCCAGAAATATACGCGCGTAACTTCTAAGTTACGCCGTATATAGGATACCAAACCAGCGCAAATATTGGCATCGCCAGCTTTTGCGGGCGACGATTTTTATCGGATCGGGCCCCCGATGTATATTTTAGATAACTGAGTAGTCATGTTATCCCTTTGGTTGCCAGTAACATACAGTTCAACAATTCTACATTTTTAGTTTCCAGTAACACACATACGCAGTAGTGATTTGATCCCTTGACTGCCAGGAGAGCACACACAACAATGATTTAACACCTTCACGGCTGCTTGTAACTCACAGAATAGAAAATGCAGAGTGTCAATTATTTTTTGGCTCATAATTATAAAGGAAAGAGGCATAGGAGTCTGTTTACATTTAGCAGACACTTAGGGGACTTAAATGTCCAGTATCTTTGTATAGATTTTACTGAACAGCCTGCTAAAATACTGCACTGTCCGGTGGAATACTAGACATCTGGCAACCCTAATTATACACTGACACGTGCACGCTCCTGAGCCGAACTAGGTATGATCTTTAACAAAATATACAAAGAGAAAGTAAATTTGATAATGGAAATGCATTGTAGAGAGCCTGTAGGATTGCTTGTTGCAGTGAGGTCTGTGTGAGAAAGAGAGTTTTAAAGTTAAAACTTCCTGTTGATAAAGGGTAGGTGTATGGGGGAGGGAGGTGTAGCTGGGAGAGGGGAATGTTAAAACCAATTCAGTAAGACAAACAGTAAGATGTCAGCCATAGTGTACTGTACTGTATGTATTATATCTACTCATACACTACCCTGTGTAGTAGATACTTGTATGTCTAGTAGTAAACAGTAAGATGTCAGCCATAGTGTACCATACTGTATGTATTATATCTACTCATACATTACTCTGTGTAGTAGATAATTGTATGTCTAGTAGCAAACAGTAAGATCTCAGCTATAGTGTACCGTACTGTATGTATTATATCTACTCATACACTACCCTGTGTAGTAGATACTTGTATGTCTAGTAGTAAACAGTAAGATGTCAGCCATAGTGTACCGTACTGTATGTATTATATCTACTCATACACTACCCTGTGTAGTAGATACTTGTATGTCTAGTAGTAAACAGTAAGATGTCAGCCATAGTGTACCATACTGTATGTATTATATCTACTCATACATTACCCTGTGTAGTAGATAATTGTATGTCTAGTAGCAAACAGTAAGATCTCAGCTATAGTGTACCATACTGTATTATATCTACTCATACACTACCCTGTGTAGTAGATACTTGTATGTCTAGTAGTAAACAGTAAGATGTCAGCCATAGTGTACCGTACTGTATGTATTATATCTACTCATACACTACCCTGTGTAGTAGATAATTGTATGTCTAGTAGCAAACAGTAAGATGTCAGCCATAGTGTAATGATAATTACATATTTGAAGTCATTGGGGCCGAATTATCAAGCTTCGAATGGAGCCTGATGCCGAAGCAGCAGTTATGAAGCAGAGGTCTAAAGACCTCTGCTTCATAACTTATCCGCCTGCTCTGAGGCTGCTGATTGACACCCCCTGCTAGCGGCCGATTGGCTGAGAATCTGCAGGGGGTGGCATTGCACAAGGAAATCACAAGAACTGCTTGTGCAATGTGCGCATGCTGTCGGCATTTATTGATGTACGGCGGACATGATACGCTACATCGTATTATGTCCGTCCGCACTTTAATAAATTGGCCCCATTGTATTCCAGTACACAATTATATGTGTCTTTAAACAAAACCTAATACCTTGCCTGGCTAGTATACTCCAATTCCAATCAATAATAAAAACAATATACAATCATGGTTTTCCTATGATTTTTTTAAAAACTTTTTATAGGGATTGGAATGTTAAAAGTAACTTTCACGATAGAGAGAGAGAGAGCATGACATTTAACAATTATTTCCAATTGAATTCTATTAAATTGACTTCCTTCTCTTGGTATCTTTTGTTTAAGAGCATACCTAGATATACACAGTAGCGAATGTGCATTTTGAGCAATATATGGCAGCAGTGTTTGTAACAGTATTATTTTAGGGTTGCCAGTTGTGGTCCATAAAAATACCAGACATCTTATATGTGATAGGGTACAGGTGGTCAGCTGGTGCACCCAAAATCTCAACCTTAAAGGGACAGTCTAGTCCAAAATAAACTTTCATGATTCAGATAGGGCATGTAATTTTAAACAATTTTCCAATTTACTTTTATCACCAATTTTGCTTTGTTCTCTTATTATTCTTAGTTGAAAGCTTAATCTAGGAGGTTCATATGCTAATTTCTTAGACCTTGAAGGCCACCTCTTTTCAGAATGCATTTTAACAGTTTTTCACCACTCAGCCAATCGGATTGAACTTGAATCTGATTGGCTGATTCAATCAGCCAATCAGATTTTTCTACCTTAATTCCGATTGGCTGATAGAATCCTATCAGCCAATCGGAATTCGACAGACGCCATCTTGGATGACATCATTTAAAGGTACCTCATTCGTCGTTCAGTCATCGGCCGGGATGGATGCTCCGCGTCGGAGGAGCGAAGAAAGAAGATTGAAGATGCCGCTTAATGGAAGATGCTGCCGGATGGAAGAAGACTTTGCTGCCGCTTGGATAAAGACATCGCCGGGATGAAGAATTCTTCTTTGCCGCTTGGATAAAGACATCGCCGGGATGAAGAATTCTTCTTTGCCCCTTGGATAAAGACATCGCCCGGATCGGATGAGGAGTTCGGCCCGGTTGGGTGAATACAAGGTAGGGAGATCTTCAGGGGGGTAGTGTTAGGTTTATTTAAGGGGGGTTTGGGTTAGATTAGGGGTATGTGGGTGGTGGGTTGTAATGTTGGGGGGTGGTATTGTGTTTTTTTTTTCAGGCAAAAGAGCAGTTTTCTTTGGGGCATGCCCCGCAAAAGGCTCTTTTAAGGGCGGGTAAGGTAAAAGAGCTTTGAACTTGTTTAATTTAGAATAGGGTAGGGCATTTTTTTATTTGGGGGGTTTATTATTTTATTAGGGGGCTTAGAATAGGTGTAATTAGCTTAAAAATCTTGTAATCTTTTTTTTATTTTTTGTAATTTAGTGTTTTTTTTTTTGTTGTAATTTAGTTTAGTTTATTTAGTTGTATTTTTAGATAGATATTTGTAGTTTATTTAATTTATTGATAGTGTAGGTGTATTTGTAACTTAGGTTAGGATTTATTTTACAGGTAATTGGGTAATTATTTTAACTAGGTAGCTATTAAATAGTTAATAACTATTTAATAGCTATTATACCTAGTTAAAATAATTAACAATTTACCTATAAAATAAACCCTAAGATAGCTACAATGTAATTATTAATTATATTGTAGCTATCTTAGGGTTTATTTTATAGGTAAGTATTTAGATTTAAATAGGAATATTTTAGTTTATAATATGAATTAGATTTATTTAATAAGAATTTAGTTAGGGGTGTTAGGGTTAGATAGAGTTAATATAGTTAATATAAATACTATAGTAACTATATTAACTATATTAACCCTAATATAATATATAATATAATTAATATATATAATGTATTAACTATATTAACTATAATATACTTAGGGTTAATATAGATAATATAGCTGGCGGCGGGGTAGGTAGATTAAATTAGGGGTTAATAATTTTAATATAGATGGCGGCGGTGTAAGGGGCTTACATTAGGGGTTAATACTATTAATATAGGTGGCGGCGGTGTAGGGAGGGCAGGTTATAGGGCAAAAGAGCTGTTTACTTTGGGGCAAAGCCCCGCAAAAGGCCCTTTTAAGGGCTGGTAATAGAGCTTATTACTTTAGGGATATTAGATTAGGGGTTAATAATATTAATATAGCTGGCGGCGGTATAGGGGGATTAGATTAGGGGTTAATAATTTTTATATAGGTGGCGGCGCTGTAAGGGGTCAGATTAGGGGATAGATAAGGTAGATGGCAGCGGTGTAAGGGGTTCACATTAGGGGATAGATAAGGTAGATGGCGGCGGTTTTAGGGGTTCACATTAGGGGATAGATCAGTTAGATGGTGGCGGTTTTAGGGGCTCACAGTAGTGGGTTAGTTTATGTAGATGGCGGGGTCCGGGAGCGGCGGTTTAGGGGTTAATAACTTTATTAGGGATTGCGGCGGGGGATCGCGGTTGACAGGTAGATAGACATTGCGCATGCGTTAGGTGTTAGGTTTTATTTAGCAGATCGCGGTTGACAGCTAGATAGACATTGCGCATGCGTTAGGTGTTAGGTTTATTTTGCAGGTAGTTTAGGGAGTTACAGGGCTCCAATAGTCAGCGTAAGGCTTCTTACGGCTGCTTTTTGTGGCGAGGTGAAAATGGAGTAAGATTTCTCCATTTTCGCCACGTAAGTCCTTACGCTGTATATTGGATACCAAACTGCGCTGGTTTGGTATACCTGTCTATGGCCCAAAAAACTACGGGCGACGCCAGAAATATACGCGCGTAACTTCTAAGTTACGCCGTATATAGGATACCAAACCAGCGCAAATATTGGCATCGCCAGCTTTTGCGGGCGACGATTTTTATCGGATCGGGCCCCCGATGTATATTTTAGATAACTGAGTAGTCATGTTATCCCTTTGGTTGCCAGTAACATACAGTTCAACAATTCTACATTTTTAGTTTCCAGTAACACACATACGCAGTAGTGATTTGATCCCTTGACTGCCAGGAGAGCACACACAACAATGATTTAACACCTTCACGGCTGCTTGTAACTCACAGAATAGAAAATGCAGAGTGTCAATTATTTTTTGGCTCATAATTATAAAGGAAAGAGGCATAGGAGTCTGTTTACATTTAGCAGACACTTAGGGGACTTAAATGTCCAGTATCTTTGTATAGATTTTACTGAACAGCCTGCTAAAATACTGCACTGTCCGGTGGAATACTAGACATCTGGCAACCCTAATTATACACTGACACGTGCACGCTCCTGAGCCGAACTAGGTATGATCTTTAACAAAATATACAAAGAGAAAGTAAATTTGATAATGGAAATGCATTGTAGAGAGCCTGTAGGATTGCTTGTTGCAGTGAGGTCTGTGTGAGAAAGAGAGTTTTAAAGTTAAAACTTCCTGTTGATAAAGGGTAGGTGTATGGGGGAGGGAGGTGTAGCTGGGAGAGGGGAATGTTAAAACCAATTCAGTAAGACAAACAGTAAGATGTCAGCCATAGTGTACTGTACTGTATGTATTATATCTACTCATACACTACCCTGTGTAGTAGATACTTGTATGTCTAGTAGTAAACAGTAAGATGTCAGCCATAGTGTACCATACTGTATGTATTATATCTACTCATACATTACTCTGTGTAGTAGATAATTGTATGTCTAGTAGCAAACAGTAAGATCTCAGCTATAGTGTACCGTACTGTATGTATTATATCTACTCATACACTACCCTGTGTAGTAGATACTTGTATGTCTAGTAGTAAACAGTAAGATGTCAGCCATAGTGTACCGTACTGTATGTATTATATCTACTCATACACTACCCTGTGTAGTAGATACTTGTATGTCTAGTAGTAAACAGTAAGATGTCAGCCATAGTGTACCATACTGTATGTATTATATCTACTCATACATTACCCTGTGTAGTAGATAATTGTATGTCTAGTAGCAAACAGTAAGATCTCAGCTATAGTGTACCATACTGTATTATATCTACTCATACACTACCCTGTGTAGTAGATACTTGTATGTCTAGTAGTAAACAGTAAGATGTCAGCCATAGTGTACCGTACTGTATGTATTATATCTACTCATACACTACCCTGTGTAGTAGATAATTGTATGTCTAGTAGCAAACAGTAAGATGTCAGCCATAGTGTAATGATAATTACATATTTGAAGTCATTGGGGCCGAATTATCAAGCTTCGAATGGAGCCTGATGCCGAAGCAGCAGTTATGAAGCAGAGGTCTAAAGACCTCTGCTTCATAACTTATCCGCCTGCTCTGAGGCTGCTGATTGACACCCCCTGCTAGCGGCCGATTGGCTGAGAATCTGCAGGGGGTGGCATTGCACAAGGAAATCACAAGAACTGCTTGTGCAATGTGCGCATGCTGTCGGCATTTATTGATGTACGGCGGACATGATACGCTACATCGTATTATGTCCGTCCGCACTTTAATAAATTGGCCCCATTGTATTCCAGTACACAATTATATGTGTCTTTAAACAAAACCTAATACCTTGCCTGGCTAGTATACTCCAATTCCAATCAATAATAAAAACAATATACAATCATGGTTTTCCTATGATTTTTTTAAAAACTTTTTATAGGGATTGGAATGTTAAAAGTAACTTTCACGATAGAGAGAGAGAGAGCATGACATTTAACAATTATTTCCAATTGAATGCTATTAAATTGACTTCCTTCTCTTGGTATCTTTTGTTTAAGAGCATACCTAGATATACACAGTAGCGAATGTGCATTTTGAGCAATATATGGCAGCAGTGTTTGTAACAGTATTATTTTAGGGTTGCCAGTTGTGGTCCATAAAAATACCAGACATCTTATATGTGATAGGGTACAGGTGGTCAGCTGGTGCACCCAAAATCTCAACCTTAAAGGGACAGTCTAGTCCAAAATAAACTTTCATGATTCAGATAGGGCATGTAATTTTAAACAATTTTCCAATTTACTTTTATCACCAATTTTGCTTTGTTCTCTTATTATTCTTAGTTGAAAGCTTAATCTAGGAGGTTCATATGCTAATTTCTTAGACCTTGAAGGCCACCTCTTTTCAGAATGCATTTTAACAGTTTTTCACCACTCAGCCAATCGGATTGAACTTGAATCTGATTGGCTGATTCAATCAGCCAATCAGATTTTTCTACCTTAATTCCGATTGGCTGATAGAATCCTATCAGCCAATCGGAATTCGACAGACGCCATCTTGGATGACATCATTTAAAGGTACCTCATTCGTCGTTCAGTCATCGGCCGGGATGGATGCTCCGCGTCGGAGGAGCGAAGAAAGAAGATTGAAGATGCCGCTTAATGGAAGATGCTGCCGGATGGAAGAAGACTTTGCTGCCGCTTGGATAAAGACATCGCCGGGATGAAGAATTCTTCTTTGCCGCTTGGATAAAGACATCGCCGGGATGAAGAATTCTTCTTTGCCCCTTGGATAAAGACATCGCCCGGATCGGATGAGGAGTTCGGCCCGGTTGGGTGAATACAAGGTAGGGAGATCTTCAGGGGGGTAGTGTTAGGTTTATTTAAGGGGGGTTTGGGTTAGATTAGGGGTATGTGGGTGGTGGGTTGTAATGTTGGGGGGTGGTATTGTGTTTTTTTTTTCAGGCAAAAGAGCAGTTTTCTTTGGGGCATGCCCCGCAAAAGGCTCTTTTAAGGGCTGGTAAGGTAAAAGAGCTTTGAACTTGTTTAATTTAGAATAGGGTAGGGCATTTTTTTATTTGGGGGGTTTATTATTTTATTAGGGGGCTTAGAATAGGTGTAATTAGCTTAAAAATCTTGTAATCTTTTTTTTATTTTTTGTAATTTAGTGTTTTTTTTTTGTTGTAATTTAGTTTAGTTTATTTAGTTGTATTTTTAGATAGATATTTGTAGTTTATTTAATTTATTGATAGTGTAGGTGTATTTGTAACTTAGGTTAGGATTTATTTTACAGGTAATTGGGTAATTATTTTAACTAGGTAGCTATTAAATAGTTAATAACTATTTAATAGCTATTATACCTAGTTAAAATAATTAACAATTTACCTATAAAATAAATATAAACCCTAAGATAGCTACAATGTAATTATTAATTATATTGTAGCTATCTTAGGGTTTATTTTATAGGTAAGTATTTAGATTTAAATAGGAATATTTTAGTTTATAATATGAATTAGATTTATTTAATAAGAATTTAGTTAGGGGTGTTAGGGTTAGATAGAGTTAATATAGTTAATATAAATACTATAGTAACTATATTAACTATATTAACCCTAATATAATATATAATATAATTAATATATATAATGTATTAACTATATTAACTATAATATACTTAGGGTTAATATAGATAATATAGCTGGCGGCGGGGTAGGTAGATTAAATTAGGGGTTAATAATTTTAATATAGATGGCGGCGGTGTAAGGGGCTTACATTAGGGGTTAATACTATTAATATAGGTGGCGGCGGTGTAGGGAGGGCAGGTTATAGGGCAAAAGAGCTGTTTACTTTGGGGCAAAGCCCCGCAAAAGGCCCTTTTAAGGGCTGGTAATAGAGCTTATTACTTTAGGGATATTAGATTAGGGGTTAATAATATTAATATAGCTGGCGGCGGTATAGGGGGATTAGATTAGGGGTTAATAATTTTTATATAGGTGGCGGCGCTGTAAGGGGTCAGATTAGGGGATAGATAAGGTAGATGGCAGCGGTGTAAGGGGTTCACATTAGGGGATAGATAAGGTAGATGGCGGCGGTTTTAGGGGTTCACATTAGGGGATAGATCAGTTAGATGGTGGCGGTTTTAGGGGCTCACAGTAGTGGGTTAGTTTATGTAGATGGCGGGGTCCGGGAGCGGCGGTTTAGGGGTTAATAACTTTATTAGGGATTGCGGCGGGGGATCGCGGTTGACAGGTAGATAGACATTGCGCATGCGTTAGGTGTTAGGTTTTATTTAGCAGATCGCGGTTGACAGCTAGATAGACATTGCGCATGCGTTAGGTGTTAGGTTTATTTTGCAGGTAGTTTAGGGAGTTACAGGGCTCCAATAGTCAGCGTAAGGCTTCTTACGGCTGCTTTTTGTGGCGAGGTGAAAATGGAGTAAGATTTCTCCATTTTCGCCACGTAAGTCCTTACGCTGTATATTGGATACCAAACTGCGCTGGTTTGGTATACCTGTCTATGGCCCAAAAAACTACGGGCGACGCCAGAAATATACGCGCGTAACTTCTAAGTTACGCCGTATATAGGATACCAAACCAGCGCAAATATTGGCATCGCCAGCTTTTGCGGGCGACGATTTTTATCGGATCGGGCCCCCGATGTATATTTTAGATAACTGAGTAGTCATGTTATCCCTTTGGTTGCCAGTAACATACAGTTCAACAATTCTACATTTTTAGTTTCCAGTAACACACATACGCAGTAGTGATTTGATCCCTTGACTGCCAGGAGAGCACACACAACAATGATTTAACACCTTCACGGCTGCTTGTAACTCACAGAATAGAAAATGCAGAGTGTCAATTATTTTTTGGCTCATAATTATAAAGGAAAGAGGCATAGGAGTCTGTTTACATTTAGCAGACACTTAGGGGACTTAAATGTCCAGTATCTTTGTATAGATTTTACTGAACAGCCTGCTAAAATACTGCACTGTCCGGTGGAATACTAGACATCTGGCAACCCTAATTATACACTGACACGTGCACGCTCCTGAGCCGAACTAGGTATGATCTTTAACAAAATATACAAAGAGAAAGTAAATTTGATAATGGAAATGCATTGTTTTTTTTTTTTATAAATTGTATGTTCTGCCTGAACTATCAAAGTTTAATTTTGATTTTCATATTCTTTTAAATTTATAAACCTTGACCTATGATACCCCATTTTGGTCTTGTATGATTTTACAGCTTTATTTAAATGTAAAAAGGTTTTGTGCATGCAATTTATTTACATGTTAATAAAAACCCACATTATGCTGTGAAATGTATGCTCAAATTAAAAATGATCATCGAATGTTCATATATGATATCAATAAAGTTTATTTAAAAAAAGATTTTAAAATGTTCATTGTACAAACTGATTGGTTAAAGGGATAGTAAACGCAAATTTTTTCTTTCATGATTCAGATAGAGCATGCGATTTTAAGCAACTTTCTAATTTGCTCCTATTATCAATTTTTTTTGTTCTCTTGGTATCTTTATTTGAACAGAATTGAGTATAAGCTAAGGATCTGGCCCATTTTTGGTTCAGAACCCTGGTTAGCGCTTGCTGGATTGGTGGCTACATTTAGCCACCAATAAGCAAGTGCAACCCAGGTTCTTTAGGTTGACTTTAGAGTCCTTTAACCCCTTAGTGACCGAGGACGTGCAGGGTACGTCTGAAAAAAAAAGGCAGTTAACGCCTGACGACGTACCCTGCACGTCCTCGGCTAAAGTGAGTGCTGGAAGCGATCAAGATCGCTTCCAGGCACTATTACAGTACTGCAGGGATGCCTCGATGTCTGGGCATCCCTGCAGTGCTGTTACGGAGTGCCGGGACCGGATTGATCACTCCCCCTTGAGTGATCACTTCCGGTTTTGCTCCACGTGGAGCCCGGCAGTGCAGCAGAGCATCGGAAGCGATCGGACACGCTTCCGATGCTCTGCTAGTGTGCTAAGTGCCTCGGTGGGTCGAGTCACTTAGTTAGTAAATAAATTAAATAAAAATTAAAAAAAAAAAAAAAAACGGTAATAAAATAAAAAGCCCCCACATATAGCCCCCCCCCCCCCCCCTCCCGCATGAGGCTTCCAAAATGGCGATGCCCGGTGCATCATGGGGCCTCTGGGGGTGTCCCTAGCCTGTCTCACCATAGGGGCAAGCTAGGGTCACCCAATCTGAGCCTTCTTAGAAAAAAAAAAAATAATAATAAAATCTCCCATTTGTCTGATCAGGTCAATATTTGTAAATATTGACTCTGATCAGTGTGGATCTCCCTCCCTCTCCTCACTTGCTATTTTGTTGGAGAGAGAGAGAGACCTGTATTTCAGCAGAGAGAGATTTATTTCTTTTATTTGTTAAAAAATTTAAAATCCAAAGGCTCTTTTCAGAGCCATTAACCCCTAGCTTGCCAGTGATCACTATAAATCACTGGCAGTAGCACAGCTGCACTTTTTTTTGCTGTCTGTGCATTTTTTTAGGGGTTAATTTTTTTTGTTGTATTTTTTTTAAAAAACCCAAAGGCTCCTTTCAGAACCATTTAGCTAATTTAATTTAATTTAAAGACTATTTAACCCCTAGCTTGCCAGTGATCGCTATACATCACTGGCATTAGCATAGCTGTACTTTTTTGCTGTCTGTGCATTTTTTAGGGGTTAATTTTTGTTGTTGCAATTTTTTAAAAACCTAAACGCTCCTTTCAGAGCCATTTAGCTAATTTAATTTAATTTAAATAGTATTTAACCCCTAGCTTGCCAGTGATCGCTATAAATCACTGGCATTAGCATAGCTGTACTTTTTTGCTGTCTGTGCATTTTTTTAGGGGTTAATTTTTGTTGTTGTAATTTTTTAAAAACCCAAAGGCTCCTTTCAGAGCCATTTAGCTAATTTAATTTAATTTAAAGAGTATTTAACCCCTAGCTTGCCAGTGATCGCTATAAATCACTGGCATTAGCATAGCTGTACTTTTTTGCTGTCTGTGCATTTTTTTAGGGGTTAATTTTTGTTGTTGTAATTTTTTAAAAACCCAAAGGCTCCTTTCAGAGCCATTTAGCTAATTTAATTTAATTTAAAGAGTATTTAACCCCTAGCTTGCCAGTGATCGCTATAAATCACTGGCATTAGCATAGCTGTACTTTTTTTAAAAAAAACCCAAAGGCCATTTAGTTAATTTAATTTAATTTAAAGAGTATTTAACCCCTAGCTTGCCAGTGATCGCTATAAATCACTGGCATTAGCATAGCTGTACTTTTTTGCTGTCTGTGCATTTTTTTAGGGGTTAATTTTTGTTGTTGTAATTTTTTAAAAACCCAAAGGCTCCTTTCAGAGCCATTTAGCTAATTTAATTTAATTTAAAGAGTATTTAACCCCTAGCTTGCCAGTGATCGCTATAAATCACTGGCATTAGCATAGCTGTACTTTTTAAAAAAAAAAAACCAAAGGCCATTTAGTTAATTAATTAATTTTGGTTTTCTGTGACAGATACAAAAATGTCACAGAAAAGATATAGTGCTGAGGAGGCGTATGCCATCCTTGCGTCAGAGTCAGATGCCTCTATGTCTGACTCAGACCCCAATTTTGACCCTGCCATATGCTCAGATACATCATTAGATGCAGTCTCAACTGATAGTGATGTATCTGTGGCTGCTAGCCCCCCTGCCAGCCCCCCTGCTAGCCCCCCTGCCAGCCCCCCTGCTAGAAGGAGGCGTGTTGCTGCCATTGCCGCTGAAGAGTGGGTAACGCCTCATCTCCAGAGGCCAGATATCCCACCCTTCACAGCAAATGCTGGCATAAATATAGATGTGGCAGGTTTTAGCCCCCAACAGTTTCTGGAGGTGTTTCTGGGTGATGATGTATTGGGGAACATTGTCGCCCAAACTAATTTATATGCCCATCAGTACCGTGCTGCAAAGCCTGAAACATATTTGGCAAAGCAGCAATGGGCCCCCATCAATGTGCCAGAATTTAAAAAATTCTGGGCATTGACTATGCTGATGGGCATCATAAAGAAACCCTCCGTTCGCTCCTACTGGAGCAGTAGTCCCATCTGCTCTACCCCCATTTTCTCCCAGAGTATGTCGAGGCAGAGATATGAAATGATTCTTCATTTCATGCACTTCAGCGACAACAGCCTGTGCCCCCCTAGGGAGCATCCCCAATTTGACAGGCTGTATAAAATCCGCCCCCTGATTACCCACTTTTCTGCCAGGTTTGCAGAGGCTTATACACCTGGAAGGAATATATGCGTTGATGAATCCCTGATGAAGTATAAGGGAAGGCTGGGATTCAAGCAGTATATTCCTTCCAAGCGCTCCAGGTATGGGGTAAAGGTGTATAAGCTCTGTGAGAGCGAGACTGGGTATACTCAGGCCTTCCGGGTGTATGAGGGAAAGGATAGCCACCTTGACCCTCCAGGTTGCCCAGAACATATGGGAACCACTGGCAAGATTGTCTGGGACCTGATATTACCCCTAATGAACAAAGGGTATCACTTGTACTTAGACAATTTTTATACAAGTGTCCTTTTGTTCAAGCTACTGTATTGCTTTGATACAGTAGCTTGCGGTACTATTAAAAAGAACCGCAAAGGTTTCCCAGGACAACTTGTACGCACCCGGCTACGAAGGGGGGAGACCTCAGCTCTGCGCCAAGAGGAGCTGTTGGCACTTAAGTACAGAGACAAGAAGGATGTATACCTTCTTACCACCATCCACACAGAGAGGACGGTGGCGGTCTCTGTACGTGGCAGAGCTGAGATCATAAGGAAGCCAGTGTGCATCAAGTCTTATAACCGACATATGGGTGGGGTTGATCTGGCAGATCAGCTGCTGCAGCCCTACCTAATTATGCGGAAGACAAGGGCCTGGTACAAAAAGGTTGCAATTTACCTAATGCAGATTGCAACCCACAACGCTTTTTTGTTGTTCAAAAAAGCAAACCCCGGAATGAAACAGACTTTTTTACAATTTCAGCTCCAGATCATTTCGGGGATTTTGTACCATGATGCACCTGCTCCCCGGGCGGTGATGGGAGAGAGC
This sequence comes from Bombina bombina, assembly GCF_027579735.1. Lineage (NCBI taxonomy): Eukaryota > Metazoa > Chordata > Amphibia > Anura > Bombinatoridae > Bombina > Bombina bombina. The sequence continues at coordinate 93,589,086 of NC_069510.1, forward strand.
AGAGTTGGGGCTACTCATTTTATTTTTAAAATCCCCCCTACTGCCGCAAAGCAGAGACCACAAAAAAAATGCAGAGTCTGTACCAAGAGGGGGCAGAGAAGGGACACTGTATATCACTGTCCTGATTGCCCTGGACAGCCTGGACTCTGCATTGGGGACTGCTTCAAGCGGTACCATACAATGGTCAATTTTTAAAAAATAAATACATTTGCTGTTATTTTTTTTTTGTTATGTTTACTGTTAAATTTTTTGTTGTTATTTTTTTACTTTTAATGTGCCAGATTTTTACATTTCACTAATATATTTTTTTTTCTAAAATGGGGCTGTTCTTTTTTTTTTTTTTACAAAAACCCCTGTCAAACCTATGCATGGGGGACATAGGTGTTCTCAAGGTGCCTTGCAGAAAACAACCTGTAGTATTTTTTTTGCACTAACTTACAACAGTCTCTCCTAAATCATAGTCAAAAAGCAATGTGTGTGTAAAAATGAAAATTGAAAAAATGCCACCATACACTTTCTCCAATTTTTTTAGCTAAAACAGTTACTTCAAATGCATCAAAGCACACCATATACAATACCTTGGGGTGTCAACATTTCAAAAATATGCACATTAATGGCAATAAATAAAAGTGGGGTTTACAATAGGCCCCAAACTAAAGATAGGCCTATCAGAAGAAATACTCTCACTTAATAACTAAAATCACAAGTCATAAAATTGTAACATAACCTTCCCAAAATCCTGGCAAACCTATGCATGGGGGGCATAGGTGTACTCAGGGTGCCTAGCAGAAAACAACCTGAAGTATTTTTTTGCACTAACTTACAACAGTCTCTCCTAAATCATAGTCAAAAAGCAATGTGTGTGTAAAAATGAAAATTGAAAAAATGCCACCATACACTTTCTCCAATTTTTTTTAGCTAAAACAGTTACTTCAAATGCATCAAAGCACACCATATACAATACCTTGGGGTGTCAACATTTCAAAAATATGCACATTCATGGAAACAAATAAATTGGGGTATGTTAAAATACCCCCAAAAAGACAATAGGCAAAGAAAATATGTTAAATGTGAAAAAAAATCACAAACGCATGTTGGACATTTGGCATTACACCCCCCGAACAAGCCAAGAAACTTATGCATAGGTGGTATCACTGTACTCAGGAGATGTTGGTGAACACATATTGGGGTCTTCTTTGGCAGTAACACATAACAGGAGCTGAGAATTCATGTCTAAAGTACAATGTGTGTGAAAAATAACACACAAAAAATGACTGCCTAATAGTTTGACAAAGAATTAGTGCATGGAAAGTGTTAAAATACCAGCATTTGAAATACCCTAGGGTGTCTACTTTTCAAAAATATATGGTTTGATGGGGGTAAATTACATTGGCCGGCTTCAGAAATGTCCTACATAGGACATGGGTGCATGGGATGTGAAAATTCCAAGTTGAAAAACTGGAATGCGCCCCCTAAAAATAAGGCCTTTTAGCCCCCAGAGAACCCAACACACCTATACATGGGTGGTATCACTGTACTCAGGAGATGTTGTTGAATACATATTGAGGTTTTTTTTGGCAGTAACACATAACAGGGACTGAGAATATATGCCTAAAGTACAACGTGTGTGAAAAATAACACAAAAAAAATGACTACCCAAAAGTTTGACAAAGACTAGTGGTTGAAATAGTGCATGGAAAGTGTTAAAATACCAGCATTTGAAATACCCTAGGGTGTCTACTTTTCAAAAATATATGGTTTGATGGGGGTAATTTACATTGGCTGGCTTCAGAAATGTCCCAAATAGGACATGGGTGCATGATGACAGATGTGAAAATTCCAAGTTGAAAAACTGGAATGCGCCCCCTAAAATTAAGGCCTTTTAGCCCCCAGAGAACCCGACACACCTATACATGGGGGGTATCACTGTACTCAGGAGATGTTGTTGAATACATATTGAGGTTTTTTTTGGCAGTAACACATAACAGGGACTGAGAATATATGCCTAAAGTACAATGTGTGTGAAAAATAATGCAAAAAAATGACTACCTAAAAGTTTGACAAAGACTAGTGGTTGAATTAGTGCATGGAAAGTGTTAAAATACCAGCATTTGAAATACCCTAGGGTGTCTACTTTTCAAAAATATATGGTTTGATGGGGGTAATTTACATTGGCCGGCTTCAGAAATGTCCCAAATAGGACATGGGTGCATGATGACAGATGTGAAAATTCCAAGTTGAAAAACTGGAATGCGCCCCCTAAAATTAAGGCCTTTTAGCCCCCAGAGAACCCGACACACCTATACATGGGGGGTATCACTGTACTCAGGAGATGCTGTTGAATACATATTGAGTTTTTTTTTGGCAGTAACACATAACAGGGACTGAGAATATATGCCTAAAATACAATGTGTGTAAAAATAATGCAAAAAAATGACTACCTAAAAGTTTGACAAAGACTAGTGGTTGAATTAGTGCATGGAAAGTGTTAAAATACCAGCATTTGAAATACCCTAGGGTGTCTACTTTTCAAAAATATATGGTTTGATGGGGGTAATTTACATTGGCCGGCTTCAGAAATGTCCCAAATAGGACATGGGTGCATGATGACAGATGTGAAAATTCCAAGTTGAAAAACTGGAATGCGCCCCCTAAAATTAAGGCCTTTTAGCCCCCAGAGAACCCGACACACCTATACATGGGGGGTATCACTGTACTCAGGAGATGTTGTTGAATACATATTGAGTTTTTTTTTGGCAGTAACACATAACAGGGACTGAGAATATATGCCTAAAGTACAATGTGTGTGAAAAATAATGCAAAAAAATGACTACCTAAAAGTTTGACAAAGACTAGTGGTTGAATTAGTGCATGGAAAGTGTTAAAATACCAGCATTTGAAATACCCTAGGGTGTCTACTTTTCAAAAATATATGGTTTGATGGGGGTAATTTACATTGGCCGGCTTCAGAAATGTCCCAAATAGGACATGGGTGCATGATGACAGATGTGAAAATTCCAAGTTGAAAAACTGGAATGCGCCCCCTAAAATTAAGGCCTTTTAGCCCCCAGAGAACCCGACACACCTATACATGGGGGGTATCACTGTACTCAGGAGATGTTGTTGAATACATATTGAGGGTTTTTTTGGCAGTAACACATAACAGGGACTGAGAATATATGCCTAAAGTACAATGTGTGTGAAAAATAATGCAAAAAAATGACTACCTAAAAGTTTGACAAAGACTAGTGGTTGAATTAGTGCATGGAAAGTGTTAAAATACCAGCATTTGAAATACCCTAGGGTGTCTATTTTTCAAAAATATATGATTTGATGGGGGTAATTTACATTGGCCGGCTTCAGAAATGTCCCAAATAGGACATGGGTGCATGATGACAGATGTGAAAATTCCAAGTTGAAAAACTGGAATGCGCCCCCTAAAATTAAGGCCTTTTAGCCCCCAGAGAACCCGACACACCTATACATGGGGGGTATCACTGTACTCAGGAGATGTTGTTGAATACATATTGAGGGTTTTTTTGGCAGTAACACATAACAGGGACTGAGAATATATGCCTAAAGTACAATGTGTGTGAAAAATAATGCAAAAAAATGACTACCTAAAAGTTTGACAAAGACTAGTGGTTGAATTAGTGCATGGAAAGTGTTAAAATACCAGCATTTGAAATACCCTAGGGTGTCTACTTTTCAAAAATATATGGTTTGATGGGGGTAATTTACATTGGCCGGCTTCAGAAATGTCCCAAATAGGACATGGGTGCATGATGACAGATGTGAAAATTCCAAGTTGAAAAACTGGAATGCGCCCCCTAAAATTAAGGCCTTTTAGCCCCCAGAGAACCCGACACACCTATACATGGGGGGTATCACTGTACTCAGAAGTTGTTGTTGAACACATATTGAGGTGTTTTTGGTCAGTAACATATAACAGGAACTGAGAATCCATGCCTAAAGTACAATGCGTGTGAAAAATAACACACCAAAATGACTACCCAAAAGTTTGACAAAGACTGGTGGTTGAATTAGTGCATGCAAAGTGTTAAAATACCAGCATTTGAAATACCCTAGGGTGTCTACTTTTTAAAAATATATGGTTTGATGGGGGTAATTTGCATTGTCCGGCTTCAGAAATGTCCCAAATAGGACATGGGTGCATGACGACAGATGTGAAAATTCCAAATTAAAAAACTGGAATGCGCCCCCTAAAAATAAGGCCTTTTAGCCCCCAGAGAACCCAACAGACCTATACATGGGTGGTATCACTGTACTCAGGAGATGCTGCTGAAGACATATTGGGGTGTTATTTGGCAGTAACCCTTAACGTTCTCAGTAAATGTATTCTTGAATTGCTATTTTGTCAAAAAATCACCACTTTTTTTTTTTTTTTTCAAACTTTGGCATAGATTGGTGGTAAAATAGTTGCATGGAAAGAGTCAAAATACCCCATGTTTAATACCTTAGGTTGTGTTCTTTTAAAAAATATATATATGTGAAGGGTTAATCAGGGATTCCTGACAGATATCAGTGTTCCAATGTAACTATCGCTAATTTTTTTAAAAATTTTTTGGAAATAGCAAAGTGCTACTTGTACTTATTGCCCTATAACTTGCAAAAAAAGCAAAGAACATGTAAACATTGAGTATTTCTAAACTCAGGACAAAATTTAGAAACTATTTAGCATGGGAGTTTTTTGGTAGTTGTTGAAGTGTAGGAGATTTTGAGGGTCAAAGTTAGAAAAAGTGTGTTTTTTTCAATTTTTTCCTCATATTTTATAAATTTTTTTATAGTAAATTATAAGATATGATGAAAATAATGGTATCTTTAGAAAGTCCATTTAATGGCGAGAAAAACGGTATATAATATGTGTGGGTACAGTAAATGAGTAAGAGGAAAATTACAACTAAACACAAACACCGCAGAAATGTAAAAATAGCCTTGGTCCCAAACGGACAGAAAATGGAAAAGTGTTGCGGTCATTAAGGGGTTAAGTGAAAAAGACTGCATTCAGACATATTTAATATTTAAATGGACAGTGCACTGTAAAACTTGAATACCCTTAATATGTTTTAAATGACTTGATATACCAGGTGAAGATTATAAAGTGTACAGGAATATGTTCCTTCAGGTTTATTTTTGAATATGAAATAAATGTTTTTCTCTTTGAAAATCAAAACCATTAATGGCTAGATTATGATTATTATATATATAGATTATGGCACGCTAACTGTTGCGCTCGAGCGTTAAGGGGTTTAACACAGTTACTTTGCTCGAGTCAGAAGTAGCACGCATATTACTAGTTGAAAGTAAACGCGTTCGCTGGAGCACTTTGGGTTATCACAATTTAAGAGCTCTGGTTAATTGTTATGCAATACAAAAAATGCCACAAAACAACTCAAAAATACATATAACGGTACTAACACTGTCAAATAAAAATTATTTAAAAATTGCAATGAAAAGTTATAAGGGCTCAAATATATGAGGTTTTAGGTGTTAGAGAAAAAAAGGTATTACAGGCAAATACACATATAAACGCATAAATACATATGTATACATATATAGACATATATATAAATGCATTTCAGCCCTTTGCAGTCAAGTAGCTGAAAATATGAAAAGCATATTTATGCAATAATCATATATATATATATATATATATATATATTTTTTAAATAACTTTATTATCTAGTTACTTTCCATATTGTTTAAACAGAAAAAAACAGAAACACAAATTTAATCTTGAAGTGCATTCTTGTTTCTTAAAATTCTTATACCAAGGTCATTTTTATATCAACCGTTTGGATGTAAAGATGGTCAAACTGGCACCAAAAGATTCTCCCAAAAACTGTGATTTCTACAGATTTTTAAGTGGCATAAAAGTACTATGAGAATATACTCCAATGCGTTATATCATTGTCTAAATCAGTATCTCTCAACCGCGGCACCCGAGCACCCCCAACAGGCCCCCACCACAGCTGAACCAGTGCACAGACGAAGCAATCAGCTGATCAGTAACTCCATGGTTACTAAACTACTCTTACCCATCAGCTGACCCTTTCACCTGCGCACTGGCCCAGCCACAATGAAAACCAGGCCCGCAGGGGGCACCCAAGGACCGCAGCCGAGAAACAATGGTTTTTTTTTTGTTTGTTTTGTTTTTTATTTGAGGTAAAGTTTTGGCATACAAATAAACTATTACAGCATTTTACATTTGCATTCTAAAATTACTTGCAACAAGGTACCTTGAATAGGTTACATATTAAATTTGCATAAGTAATAAACAATCTGCTAGATTACGAGTTTTGTGTTAGGCTTAAAAAGCAGCGCTGGCCGGTCCCAACGCTGCTTTTTAACGCCCGCTGGTATTACGAGTCTTGCAGGTACAGGTGTACCGCTCACTTTTTTGGCCAGACTTGGAAATACCGCAAATTCACTTACGTAAATTGCGAATCCTATTTTTTCAATGGGACTTGCAAAGCGCCGGTATTACGAGTCTGACAAAAAGTGAGCGGTGGACCCTCTCCTGGTACCGCATTTAAAAGTCAGTAGTTAAGAGTTTTACACTACAAAGCCGTAGCATAAAACTCTTAACTAAAGTGCTAAAAAGTACACTAACACCCATAAACTACCTATTAACCCCGAAACCGAGGCCCTCCCGCATCGCAAACACAAAAATGTTTTGAACCCCTAATCTGCCGAACCGGACATTGCCGCCACTATAATAAATATATTAACGCCTAAACCGCCGCACTCCCGCCTCGGAAACACAAATTAAATTTTTATTAACCTTTAATCTGCTGTTCCTAACATCGCCGCAACCTACCTACATTTATTAACCCCTAATCTGCCGCCCCCAACGTCGCCGCCAGTATATTAAAATTATTAACCCCTAAATCTAAGTCTAACCCTAACACCCCCTAACTCAAATATAATTTAAATAAATCTAAAAAAAATTACTATTATTACCTAAATAATTCCTATTTAAAACTAAATGCTTACCTATAAAATAAACCCTAAGCTAGCTACAATATAACTAATAGTTACATTGTAGCTAGCTTAGACTTTATTTTTATTTTACAGGCAAGGTTGTATTTATTTTAACTTGGTAGAATAGTTATTAAATAGTTATTAACTATTTAATAAGTACCTATTAAAAATAAATACAAATTTACCTATAAAATAAAACCTAACCTAAGTTACAATTACACCTAACACTACACTATAATTAAATAAATTCCCTAAATTAAATAAAATTAAATAAATTAAATAAAATTATCTAAAGTACAAAAAAAACACTAAATCACAGAAAATAATAAACAAATTACAAGATTTTAAAACTAATTACAACTCATCTAATTCCCCTAACAAAATAAAAAAGCCCACCCAAAAATAAAAAAAAAGCCCTACCCTACACTAAATTACAAATAGCCCTTAAAAGGGCCTTTTGCAGGGCATTGCCCCAAAGTAATCAACTCTTTTACCTGTAAAAAAAAGTACAAATCCCCCCAACATTAAAACTCACCCAACCAACCCTACTCTAAAACCCACCCAATACCCCCTTAAAAAACCTAACACTAACCCCTTGAAGATCACCTTACCGGGAGAAGTCTTCACCCAGCCGGGCCGAAGTCCTCAACGAAGCCGGGAGAAGTCTTCATCCAAGCCGGGCGAAGTGGTCCTCCAGAAGGGCAGAAGTCTTTATCCAGACGGCATCTTCTGTCTTCATCCATCCGGCGCGGAGCGGGTCCATCTTCAAGACATCTGACGCAGAGCAGACTCTTCCATCGAAGTCTTCTTACTAAATGACGGTTCCTTTAAGTGACATCATCCAAGATGGCGTCCCTTCAATTCCCATTGGCTGATAGGATTCTATCAGCCAATCGGAATTAAGGTAGGAAAAATCCTATTGGCTGATGCAATCAGCCAATATGATTGAAGTTCAATCCTATTGGCTGATCCAATCAGCCAATAGGATTGAGCTGGCATTCTATTGGCTGCTCCAATCAGCCAATAAAATGCCAGCTCAATCCTATTGGCTGATTGGATCAGCCAATAGGATTTTTCCTACCTTAATTCCGATTGGCTGATAGAATTCTATCAGCCAATTGGAATGGAAGGGATGCCATCTTGGATGACGTCATTTAAAGGAACCGTCATTTAGTAAGAAGACTTCGATGGAAGAGGATCCTCCGCGTCGGATGTCTTGAAGATGGACCCGCTCCGCGCCAGATGGATGAAGATAGAAAATGCAGTCTGGATGAAGACTTCTGCCCGTCTGGAGGACCACTTCGACCGGCTTGGATGAAGACTTCTCCCGGCTTTGTTGAGGACTTCGGCTCGGTTGGGTGAAGACGTCTCCCGGTAAGGTGATCTTCAAGGGGTTAGTGTTAGGTTTTTTAAGGGGGTATTGGGTGGGTTTTAGAGTAGGGTTGGTTGTGTGGGTGGTGGGTTTTAATGTTGGGGGGGATTTGTACTTTTTTTTACAGGTAAATGAGGTGATTATTTTGGGGCAATGCCCAGCAAAAGGCCCTTTTAAGGGCTATTTGTAATTTAGTGTAGGGTAGGGCTTTTTTATTTGGGGGGGGGGCTTTTTTATTTTGTTAGGGGGGTTAGATTAGGTGTAATTAGTTTAAAAATCTTGTAATTTGTTTATTATTTTCTGTAATTTAGTGTTTGTTTTTGTACTTTAGATAATTTTATTTAATTGATTTAATTGTATTTAATTTAGGGAATTTATTTAATTATAGTGTAGTGTTAGGTGTAATTGTAACTTAGGTTAGGTTTTATTTTACAGGTAAATTTGTATTTATTTTTACTAGGTAGTTATTAAATAGTTAATAACTATTTATGTTTAAATATTTTTTATTGAGTTTTTTACAGCATAAATATAACAAATTATAAACTGTTGCATGAGGTAAATACATCAGAGCCCCTTTGAGTGGGGGGCAGTTGTCATCATAACATCGTATTAATACCTTTCATTATGGCATACAAACAAGAAAAAAGGGAGGAGGGGGGAGGGGAAAAAGAGGGGAAGGTGAAACCAGGAGGGGGAGGGATGGGACAGGGAAGGAAATTGCCCTGAGTTTTCAAAAAAATTAGAACTGAGTAACATATGGGCAGGGCTAGCCATATATCCATACATCAAAGAGATTAAGAGAGAAAAGAAAAAGAAAAAAAAAAAAGAGAAAGAAATAACTAAATCTCAAAACTAGGGGAAAAAAAAACAAAACAAATTTTGTACTCACATCAAAGTTGCATATATCAATATCAAATATTTTACGTTACGAAAGAAAGAGGTATTTAAAAATTGCTTTATAGAGGCTACTTATTCTTTCCCGAGCCAACACACCTCTGCTATTGTGTATATATTTTCTTCTGATCCAACCCCCAGATCAAACGTCTGCACTATGTAGTGTTTAAACGGTAGTGGCATTATTCAGGGCCCAATAGAACCAAACCCTCTCAAATGACTCTCTAGTATTCATGATCCATGAAGCTGACTCATACATTCTAAACATATTGTTAATTTTATTCCTCACCTCTATCCATGTTGGTGCCCCCGTTTTCCAGTGGTATGCTATTGCTATTCTTGTGGTCGTGCATAGGATTCTGATAAAGGCATTAATATCTTTATTATATTGTTTGAAACCTGTGTGTAATAAGGCCTGTGAAATATCAAGCTCTATCTCTTCCTCTAGGATAGAGCTAAGTAAAGTGGAGAGAGAATGCCATATCTGTTTTACCCCATCACAGTCCCACCACATGTGTTTAAAGGTGCCTATGTTCCCGCATCCCCTGTAGCATAAGTTGGATGCCGCCTGTGACATATGAGAGGTAATATTTGGTGTGAGGTACCAGCGAAATGCTATTTTGAGAGTATTTTCACGTAGATCTGCACTGATCAACCCTCTTCCCATGGAGCTAAATATATTCTCCCATGTGTGTTTATCATATCTGACATTAATGTCTTCTTCCCACCTCTGCATCAAAGTTGTTTTAGGGGCATTGGGGTCTTTCTGTAGCGCTATGTACATAATAGAGATTGTACGTTTAGGCCTGGATGTTAGTGAGTATATGTTTTCCAGTGTTGTGGGGGAAGAGGCTCTCTCATTGCCCATATATTTACGGATGGAGGAGGACAACTGTAAATATTGAAACCACCTTATCTTCATCGGAGTCAGTTTATCTTGAATCTGAGTGTAGGTCATAAGTGTATTATTGAGTAAGGCATCCGCAACTCTATACAGCCCTTTATTTGCCCATTTATCTATAATGGTATAAAGTTCTTGAGGCATAATTTTCCTAAGTGGGATCATCACTGATCTCGGAGGTAGTATGTTGTGGTGATCTGTTATCCATTTTTTAACTTGTTTGGTGGATGCATGGATTGGTGATCTATATATAAGTGTATTACTTGTTTGGTCCTTCCATAACATGTCGTCTGCATTTGGTAGTCCCTCCATCCCCGCCTCTAACTTGGGCCAGATAATGTCCCCTTGTCTCCTCCCCAGTAGTATTGTTTGAGATATTCTAGCTGCCTTGTAATAGTCAATTAGGTTTGGGACACCTACCCCTCCCAGAGTTTTGTGTTGTGTCAGAACCACTGAAGGGATTCTTGCTTTTTTGCTACCCCTAACATAGGCTATTAGTTCCTTTTGTAGTGTGGATAATTCTAAAACCGGGATAGGTAGAGGTAGTGTGCGGAATAGGTAAAGTAACCGTGGGAAAACATTCATTTTGACTGCGGTAAGTCGGCCATACCAAGAAAAAGTATGTCTTCTCCAACTCTGGAGGTCCTTTCTTATAGTTTTAAATAACGGAGTATAATTGTACTTATACAGTTGGTTGTATTGAGATGTTAGCTGGATCCCCAGGTACCTAAGAGAGTGTTTCACCCATTTAAACTCAAAGTTAAGCTCTATGGTTTTTTTTGTATGGGGGGGTAAAGCTATTGGTAATGCCTCGCATTTCTCAAGATTGATTTTATATCCCGATATCTGTGAGAATCTATCGAGGAGGTTGTATAAATTCGGGAGAGACAACAGGGGTTTCGTAACGGTGACCAAAATGTCATCTGCAAAGAGGGTGAGTTTGTATTCTTGATTTGCTATAGTGGCGCCGGCGATATCCGGGGATAGTCTTATTCTAGCTGCTAGGGGCTCTATGCATAGAGCAAATATCAGGGGGGACAGAGGGCATCCCTGTCTTGTCCCATTCCTTATGGGAAAAGGTTTAGATCTATATCCTGCCGATACAACCTGTGCAGTGGGGCTAGAGTAAATTGCCTGAATTGCTTTAATAAAGGGACCATCAAACCCCATGTGCCGCAGTACCATCATCATGTATCTCCAGTCTATCCTATCAAACGCCTTCTCCGCATCCAAAGATAGGAGCAGAGAAGGCGTTTCCTTCTTTCCCAGGTGTTCTATAATATTTATCATTCTTCTTATGTTATCCGGGGCCTCCCTATTTGCTATAAATCCCACCTGGTCCGGATGGACAAGTGAGGGCAATATAGTTTTTAAGCGATTGGCCAATATCTTGGTGAATATCTTCAGATCCTGATTTATGAGTGATATAGGGCGATAACTGGCGCAGAGTTTGGGATTTTTCCCTGTTTTAGGAATGACCACAATTTTAGCCCCCAGTAATTCCTTTGGTATTTCCCGGCCCTCTAAGAAATGATTACAGAATTTCGTGAGATGAGTTAATAATGTTGTACGAAATAGCTTATAATAATCCCCCGGGAAGCCGTCCGGTCCCGCTGCCTTTCCCACTTTCAATTCTTTTATAACCTGTATAACCTCTATTGGAGATACGGGGGCATTTAAGATAATTTTGTCCTCATCTGAGATAACCGGAAGATGTGCATCAGTCAAAAAGTTATGTGTGTCTTTTGTAATAGATGGTGAGTGTTTAGTTTTGTGACCATCATAGAGTTGGCCATAGTACCTTGCGAATTCATCTACTATCTCCTGAGGAGATGATGTTGTATCTCCATTGGCTAGCTGTAGGAAGGGAATAGCCATGGCTCTATTTCTTTCCTGTAGTTTATGTGCCAAATATCTGTCTGGTTTATTGGCAAATATGAAATATTGTACTTTCAGTTTATGTAGTGTTTTAGTGGCATTTGTAGTCAGTAAGTTAGCTAATGTGGTTCTTTTTGCCTGTAATGTTCTTAAGGTATTGTCACTATGTGTAAGCCTGTGTGACTTCTCTAAAGTGGCTATCTCTTGGTGGAGTGTAGATATCTGTTTTCGACATTGTCTGGTATGTGCCGCCTTCCCTTGCATTAGTATTCCCCTAAGATATGCTTTGTGGGCCGCCCATGTGTATAAAGGGTTGGAGGTGGTATCTATATTTATGTCCCAGTACTCTTTGAGATATTTCAGGACCTGGTCCTGTGCTAGGGGCTGCTGGAAATATTGTGGGTCATAAGACCACGACTTTTCCCGCTTATGATCTTGTATCCCATCTAAAGATAGCGTCAGTATGGAGTGGTCAGACCAAACGCAGGGGTATATTTCAGAAGATAGTAAGATCGGGTGAAAGATTTGGCTGGTATAGATATAGTCAATTCTTGTATAAGATTTATGTGCAGCGGAATAATAGGTGGTGTCGTTTGTGGTTCCATATAAGGCCTGCCAGGAATCTATAAGAGTGTGGGATGCCAGGTGTTCCTGAATGTGCTTTATATCCCGGTTGTGTTGCTGTTTTTTATGTGATAAAGTCTCTCGACTGGGTGTCTGGATCGGAGATAAGTTAATGTTAAAATCTCCAGCTACTATAATCCTAATTTGGGACCACTGAGTTAGAAGATGCGATATACGGGCAAAGAATTCTGTCTGTTTCGTATTAGGTGCATATATATTGCAGAGTACTATGTCTGTGTTATCAATTTGACCTTTAACTATTAAATATCTCCCCTCCTCATCTGTGGTTATGGATTCAAGTTCAAAGTTAAGGACCGAGTGAATCAAAATGGAAACTCCTCTTTTTTTGGTAGAGGCTGTGGCATGGTAATGTTGTTGAAAGTGTCTGGACCAATATTTAGGAACCTGATTGTTAAGAAAGTGAGTCTCCTGTAGGAAGAGAATATTAGCTTTGATATTTATATATTGGTTCATTGCCACTCGTCTCTTTACATCCGTATTCAGGCCTCTCACATTATGAGAAATTAATTTAATTTTAGGGGCCATCTAAGTGGATATAGGATGTATCATAAATATATTGGGATATAGTTTGAGAAGATGTGTGCATCTGGAATTTCTCTGACCGGGGTAAGCCTCTGACCATTCTACAACTGTGTCATCTGGGCGTGTGTGATGTGCTACAACATTATGTGGCTCTAAAAGGGGATTGTAGTGAGTAGTGTGAGTACAATAACAAATTAGTGAATTAACCATAGAAAAAAAACATAATAATTCCCTCACTTGATGGCAAGGTAATAAGATAAATAACCTTAACATTTTAAGTTTAAGTAACTGTGCAAGTGTTATAACTATGCAATAGAGAACAAAAACAATGGGCGTGAGCCCTGTCTCTTCTACAGGCACATGGTAACTGCAGTTCATCTTTCTCCCAACTCCCTGCTTTACCCCATTACCTGCAGAGTTTTTCATATATAACCTGATGGTCTATACAGGGAGTCCGGTAGTATACCTATTAAGCTTACAAAACTTCCATAGCTGGTAGCATGGCTACCACCTACTCATTAGAGAGTCACATAAAAAGGTACTTCATGTGAGATAGCTATGTTCCTCCTGCATTTGTCGACTTGTGGCTTTCATTTCTTTTCTCTTCCAGAGATAGAGAAAAACAAAAGGATTTCCCAGAAGGAAGCTGTGTTTCACTTATTCTTAGAACGTTTCTTACTGACTGTTTTCCATCTAGGAATGGTGTTTGATCTCAGAAATGCCTGGGGTTCCAGTTGTAGGGCTGAGACCGGCGGATCAGGCATTTTTGGTGTTTCTAGCCCCAGTCGTTGGCATAAATCAGGGATGTCTGCCGCTTCCTTGATAGTCACAGTTAAGTTGTCCTTCAAGATATACAGAGCGAAAGGGAACCCCCATTTGTATTGAATCTGTTGTTTCCTCAATAGCTGAGTTAAGGGGCGAAAAGAGTTCCGCCTTTGGAGAGTCCTAAAAGATAGGTCTTGATAGAATTGAACAACTGACCCCTGGAATTTGAACGTAGGAGCATTTCTAGCTGCTGAGAGTATTAGCTCTTTGTCTTGGAAGAGCAGCATCTTCACTATTACATCTCGCGGTGGAGCCTCCCCCTTAGGTTTAGCCCTCAGAGCTCTGTGAGCTCTTTCCATAGTAAAATCACTATTTCCCTTATTTCCAGTTATGCTTCTGAAGAGTTGTTGTAGATAGGTAGGTAGCTCCTTACCATCCACTGTCTCCGGGATACCTTTAAGCCTTAGATTGCTTCTTCTACTCCTGTTCTCCAGATCTTCAATCTTGTCTTGCATCTCTATGAGCAGTTGGTGATGTGAGGCAATGGTTTGTGAAAGTCCATTCATATCCTCCGTAATTGCTTCTGTATGTTCTTCAATTGTATCCATTCTACCTCCTAGTTCTGCTATATCAGACCTGATCTCTGTTAGACTAGCTGTAACTGCTGTGTGCATGGAATCAATTTTAGTCCATAATTTATCAAAGCTAGCTGATATATCTTGTTTTGAAACCAAAGATTGCAGGTCTGCTTTAGTTACTGGGGTCTGATCTGTGTTTGATACTGCAGATTCTGAATCTGAGTCCATTTCTTCTGGGATCTCAGCGTCTGGTTGGTCTATCTGTTTTATTGTTTTGGAAGGCTTGAAGTATGTGTTCAAAGATGTAGGCTTGTTTCTTTTGTCTAAGGAGGATTTCCTGGCAGACATTTCGGGAGACCTGTGAAAAAACCCCAGGTTCTCACTATGAAATAATGTAGTGGATCAAGGAGCAGGTGTCAATAGGGTTATAATCTGTTTGGTGAAAAAAAAGGAAACTCGTGAGGTTCTTAAAAGTTGGAGGGGGAGGCTCTCACCGCGCTATCTCTGACTAGAAATGCATAAGGATTGTCACGGTGGTTTTGATATAATACTGGTGTTCTCTGTCCCGCTTTGGATGCTATTTTCCGGGATACATGTCCCCAGATACCTTCGTATGACTCATGTTAACAGACTAGCAGGGTATCAGTCCACACTTGCACAGCATAAGGTCAGCGGCTAAAAGTTCGGCATATTTTTAGACTGCAGTCACACCAAATTTAGCTTCGATAGCTACAGGTTATTTGGACAAGGAGAAAAAAACAGCCGTATGGGCTCTCAATTGTCTGTAGCTTGTTTGTAAATCACCTAAGTGAATAAAGGCTGCGTGGTTTAGAAAAGATTACTGTCCTGTATCAAAAGCTGCAAGACAAGATGGCCTCCTTTCCCGCCACTGGCAGTCCTGCTAAAGTATAGTGTTAATCCTCCAATTGGCCTTATAAACCCAAGAGGGTGACAATTCAGCAGCAAAGTGTCCCAAAGGATATAGTCAGCTAACTGGATGTGTGCAGCTAATTTCCTTCTGTTACATTTTAGGAGATAGGCCCGGAGTGTTTAAAACTTATTTCTGTCAATAGATATGTTCAATCTCACCATTAGTAGTCTCCTGGAGTCTCCCTTTATAGCACTCCTGTAATCGGATGGGTCACTCGTTTCTTTTTCCCTCTTTTTAGGGCTGGAGGTTCCGGGGTAGGCCGCAGCCGCGGCCTTTCCTAGAAATCTGCTGGTTCTCGTTTGTGGATATATCGGAAATCGGCAGGTATCCACTCCAAAGTTGTACCGGATAGTCCCTGTTAGTATATCTATCACCTAGTGGGCTTTTGACGGTGATATTCCTCAAATAAAAGTGTAAAACTGGTGTTATTTGTCACTTTCTGTGCAGAGCTAAACAGAAGTGCTGCTTCTCTCTTTGCTGGCAAACTCCGCCTCCCTCGTTAATAACTATTTAATAACTGTTCTACCTAGTTAAAATAAATACAAACTCTTCTGTAAAATAGAAATAAAGCCTAAGCTAGCTACAATGTAACTATTAGTTATATTGTAGCTATCTAAGGGTTTATTTTATAGGTAAGTATTTAGTTTTAAATAGGAATTATTTAGGTAATAATAGTAATTTTATTTAGATTTATTTAAATTATATTTACGTTAGGGGGTGTTAAGGTTAGACTTAAATTTAGGAGTTAATAACTTCAATATACTGGCGGCGACGTTGGGGCGGCAGATTAGGGGTTAATAAATGTAGGTAGGTTGCAGCGATGTTAGGAACGGCAGATTAGAGGTTAATAAAATTTAACTAGTGTTTGCGAGGCGGGAGTGCGGCGGTTTAAGGGTTAATATATTTATTATAGTGGCAGCGATGTCCGGTTCGGCAGATTAGGGGTTAATAAATATAATGTAGGTGTCGGCGATGTCGGGGCGGCAGATTAGGGGTTAATAAGTGTAAGATTAGGGGTGTTTAGACTCGGGGGTTCATGTTAGGGTGTTAGGTGTAGACATACATTTTATTTCCCCATAGGAATCAATGGTGCTGCGTTAGGAGCTAAACGCTGCTTTTTTGCAGGTGTTAGCCTTTTTTTCAGCCGGCTCTCCCCATTGATCCCTATGGATCCTTTACAATGGGAGGTGGCTACTGAGGAACTTTTGAGGTAAAATATCTTTCTTTTTTACATAGAGATGTTCAGGTGATATTTTCTAGTCAGCTTTTTTACAGCTATGCTGCAGCACTTTCAAGTGTTTAAACATTTGGGTATTATGGCCCTTTAACTATAGGAGACCACTTTTGGGTCTCAATTTCTGGACCTCAGGATTTAGTTTTATTTTGCTGTATCAACAAGTAATTAAAGAGGTTATACATAGGGCTCTGCCTGAGATGTAGCTAAAGAAAAACTTTTTAGTGCTTAATATGGAGTGGAGAGGCGCTTAGAATAAGAGAGTTAACTACAGGAGTTAAAAGGCTTATAAGGGAGTCAGAGGTAACATGAAAGGGGCCCAACCAAATAGAAGTATCAAATTTATAGTATGGGAGACTCATCTGTCACCAGCACAGAGGGGTTAAATAGTCTTCTACAGGTCATTACAGTCATACCACAGTACAGGATTAGCTACAGACAGTACAATAACGATATACATTTGATGTTCATAAAAGAAGATGTAAAGCTTATAGGTGCAGACTTTAGAGTTTGTAAAAGAGTAAAGGCTATTTCCAAAGCTTCAGTATCGAACTTTATTGGCAAAAAGAGTAGACAACATGCTGCCCCGGCTGCTGGCAAAACGCGTCAGTTCAAAATGCTAAACTAGAGCTCTAGGAATATTAGTAGGGCTTAACGGCTATCCTGTACTCCAGGGTAAAAAAAAAAAAAAAAGCAACTGTAGAAGCTTATTGCTGTGAACATTAAAAGAGCAGGGCTATATGTCAAGTATGTCCCAGTGGGAAATTATAAAACAATAAGAAACAGGTAGTTATATGATCATTTAACACAAACTGAACTCATATCGGAACACTCTAACAAAGCAGGGAATAAGTAATATCCCCATGAAGTGCATTCCATATCTACCCCACACCGGCAGGTAACGTAGGAAAATAGTTCCCTAGTGCGGTCAATACGATGCCTGACACATTTCAAGGCGGCCATGTTGCTTCTTGGCTTTGAAGGCGGTGTGCAATCGGGGTTCCTCTGAGTGTACATAGTTCAGTTCTCTGATTAGATGAAAGGGTTTGTTGGTTTATAACGACATCACTGTGAATGATCCGTGATACAGCAGCAATGCTCACAGAAACACTGATGTGCGCGTCGGCTATCGCCCCGTATTTCACTACGGGCAGCTTGGTGCTGGGTTCTATTGGTCTCTCGCTGCTGTTCTGAGTGCCAGTGGAGCGCTGGGGTCCCAGAATGTTATCACTCTCTTGTTCCGTTAGAACAGGCTCAAGTTGGATGACTGCATGGGGTAGGTGGTTGCACTTGAGCTTGAATGCTGTGTGTAAAATGTTCTCAAATGCAGAGTGATGTTCCGCTAGTAGATGATTCAGCTCCCTCAAAATATCAATAGCGCACTCCATGGTCTTCCACATAGAACTGTAGTCAGGCAGATTAGATGCAGTATATATTCAGTAAAGCACACTCAGTGCAAGCTTAACGACAGGGCCGAGGGTGCCCCGCCAGGGATATAGAAAAGGCTGAGTTCTTATAACGGCTCCAGGCGCTGATGCCAGCAGCGATTCCTATAACCTTAGGTATAAAAAGATGTGGCTTCCAAGATATAAAACAGTTCCTGTAAATAGTTACATGGATTGATCTGCAGAAGAGTAGATTTTTAAAATTATCAAAGAAAAGCTGTAGCAGCACGCAGCTATGCGACTGAACATGGCCGCTGCCCGGAAGATCCCCCCATGCAATAATCATATTTAATAACGTGTTTAACTATGTACTTACTGTAAATATTTCACATTCCAATGTTCCGCACATAGCAGAACACGTTTTATGTATTTATTCCTAAATATATCTGTATATATCTATAGCTATATATAGTCATCTATATATACATATATATATATATATATATATATATATATTTGTGCAAAATACCATCATATATACGTAGAAATATGTTTTTTATAAATATATATTCTTATATATATCTGTATATAGCTATATCTATATGTAATCA
This sequence comes from Bombina bombina, assembly GCF_027579735.1. Taxonomy (NCBI): domain Eukaryota; kingdom Metazoa; phylum Chordata; class Amphibia; order Anura; family Bombinatoridae; genus Bombina; species Bombina bombina. The sequence goes on from NC_069510.1 coordinate 93,607,807, forward strand.
TACATATATAAGCAGCTATTTCAAAAGACAAAATAAAGCTAAATAAGTTATTTGTAATCAATTTAATATACTCCAGAAGGTAAAATAGATAATTGGGAACACATTAAAGCGGAGAGAATTTGCAGTTCGCTGTCCCTTTTAATGAACCAGTCTTACTTTTGCTTTGTTTGCACATATTTTCCTTTTGCAAAAGTTTGGGACATTTCTTATAATAATGACTTGTAAATGCTTGTGATACACTTATTTCTTATGGTGTTTATTGCTCATACATTTAACTAGACCTTTCTATTGTATCATTTAGTAGGTCAAGTAATCATTTTTATTAATGGGACGTTATTGGGACATTAAACACTATGGGGCCAATTTAACAATGTGCAGGCGGACATGATCCACTGTAGCGGATCATGTCCGCCGCACATCGATAAATGCCGACAGCATACGCTGTTGGCATTTATCATTACCCAAGCATTTCTAGTGAAATGCTTGTGCAATGCCGCCCCTGCTCATTCGCGGCCAATCGGCCGCTAGCAAGGGGTGTCAATCAACCCGATCGTATACGATCGGGCGGATTGCTGTTCGCCGCCTCAGAGGTGGCGGACGAGTTAAGGAGCAGCGGTCTTAAGACCGCTGCTTCTTAACTCTTGTTTCCGGTGAGCCTGAAGGCTCGCACGGAAACGGGTGCATTCGGGCCTTAATAAATCGGCCCCTATAACTCTAGACAGAATTATGTATTTGGAGCAAAGATTAGCCTGAGAATAATATGCAGACAGAGGTGTACTTTTTTAAAATTATATATATTTTTTTAAATATTAAAAAAATAAGTTTAAAGTCTGCGTTCATAAAGTTATGAGTGCTGCCATATTGTAACCTAGGTTTTCTTCTCTGCTGAAGCCAATCAGAGACAGCTATACATGAGTCACAAGAGTAGGTAGTTTGAAAGGAGCTTAGGAGTGTGCATGTGAATTTAGCATTCTATGGCTCAAGTGATTTCAACAATGTATAAAATTGATATAAAGATTGTTGCAAAACTGCTGCCAAATTGGTTAATATACGTGCATGCTTCTGAGCTCTCCTAGGATTTATTTTTTAACAAAGGATACCAAGAGAACTAAGCAAAAATGATCATAGAAGTAAATTGGAAAGTTGTTTAAAATGTCATGTTCTATCCAATTAATTTGTTGTCTTTCTCATATCTCATCTTGGATGTCCTCTCATTACCTTAAGCTAAATCTCCTTATTTTCCCCCCTTTTTTAAAAAAATCACCACCCCCATATATAACTATTGATAACTTCATCATTACCCCTACTCCACATGCCCAATGTCTTGGGGTCACACTTTACTCAGATCTTTTTTCATATCCAGTCCTTGGCTATAGCCTGCCGCTTCCACCTTAAAAACATCTCTAAAATTAGCTATTTCCTTGCACAAGACACAACTAAGATTTTAATCCACTCTCTCATCCTTTCCCGCCTTGATTACTGCAACTCTGTCATCTCTGGTCTCCCCAGCTGCGGCCTAGCTTCTTTACAATCCATAATGAATGCCTCTGCCAGACTCATCTTCCTTACACGTCGCTCTTCATCTGCTGCACCTCTCTGCCAATCCCTTCACTGGCTTCCTCTTGCCTCCAGGATTAAACTCAAACTTCTGACATACAAAGCGCTCAACTGTACTGCTCTCAGACCTTGTCTCCAGATACTCTCCCTCCTGTCCCCTTCGCTCTGCTCACAATCTCCTACTCTCCTCCTCTCTTGTTACCTCCTCACATTCCCGTTTACAGGACTTCTCCAGACTGGTTCCCATCTTATGGAACTCTCTGCCTCGCTCCACAAGACTCTCCCCTAGTTTTGAAAGCTTCAAGCACTCCCTAAAGACTCTACTGTTCAGGGATGCATACAAACTACACTAACCTTTCCTAACTCCATTGCTATCCCCTTGAACCCCTTAGAATATAAGCCTATGGGCCCAGCTGTTTGCAGATCACCTTCAGAAGAGCCGACTACAACAGTGCGACTCTCTGCAGGGCCCTCTACCCATTTGATCCCTATAAATGTTACCTTGTATACCGCCTATGTTTATAGCGCTGCGGAATCTGTTGGCGCTCTACAAATACCTGATGATAATAATAACTGTTGCTGATGTATTTTAATGACTTTGTAATGGAAGCTAAACAACAAAATCATCTGAGCTAATATACAATATTTTTTTAATGAATTCTGATAGGTAATGTTAGATAATTAGCATTAATTCCTACATAAAAACAGCATTCTTTAATAAACATGTTTATCAGAGGCGATGCCATCTACCTCTCATTTTGTTTTTTAAAATTTTATTTTTAGCAATTTATTTTAACCCCAAAGGTAATCATCAGGTTCCTTAAAGGGACAGTTACATGATAGTTGTTATTGTTTAAAATGATATATAATCCCTTTACTACCCATTCCCCAGTTTTGTATAACCAACACAGTTATATTAATACACTTTTTACCTCTGTGATTACCTTGTATATAAGCCCCTGCAGACTGCCCCCTTATCTCAGTGCTTTTTACAATCTTGCATTTTAGCCAATCAGTGCTGGTTCTTGTATAAACATTATCATTCTCCACGGGAGTGAGAAGAATCTTATCTATATGGCACACATGAACTAACACTGTCTGGCTGTTGTGCAAGATTTAAAAAGCTAATGAAAAGCACTGAAATAAGGGGCGGTGCGGGGGCTTAGAAACAGGCAAACTCACAAGTTGTAAAGTAAATTAATATAACAATGTTGGTTGTGCAATCTAGAGAAAGGAATGTCTCATACATATCCCTGCACAACCTATTTTGTTCTTTAAGAAATAATGTGAGATAACACTTTTAACTATACATTTATAGATATGATCCATCATTCCTGGTCAGCTCATGTTCCTACAGGATTTATAGCTTGTTCACATGCTTTACTCAGAACCCAAACACTGCAGATTCCTAGACATGTCTTAGCCATATTTGGCGTGTAATGTCTGTCTTTAAATAACTTTTTTTACTGATAAAATAAGCTGTTCTGCTTCTTGATCCATCCATGGGGATTATGGAAGTTTGGGAGAATCATTAGTATTTAAACAGTACATTATATTCCCTACTGGCTGATAATCTTCTGCATCTCGTCTTATATATAAATAACTCAAAGTAGAAAATGTTTGGACGTGTTACAGACAAAAATGTTAGAGATCGTTGAACCCCTGTGTATTGTAGAACAAGACAGTGAGCATGTACTGTATAGATTGTATTTAGTTGTATTGTTACTGTTAATGTATTGTCCAAATGGAGTATTTACTAAGATTAGAGTTTGGCTAGACCTAGGGACAGTGTGAGGGTTCTGTGACATTTTCCTTGTATGGTTAGGCTATACGTAGGGTCAGGTTGTGGTTATCTATCTATCTATCTATCTATCTATCTATCTATCTATCTATCTATCTATCTATCTATATATCTATATGACCCATATAACTATTGCATAGGCAATTAGCACATCTAGACAGTGTAACAGTGTATGCGTTTTTGATGTGTTTTGTGCAACTCTTTTGTCTCACATAACAGTTAACCAGAGCTCTAAAACCGGGCTAACCCAACGCCCCTTAAATTAGATTGTGCTCAAACGAACGTGTTTACTTTCAACTCCTAATACGCACGCTATTTTTGTTGTGCGCTCACGTGCTACAATTAATGTGCCACTCATAATCTAGACCTTAGTATGTTTATTTATTGCAAGATTACAGAAAAAAATATTGAATAAGCATTCTTAAATACTGCACAGATTCACTTAACATACATAAGGTCTATTTTCTTGTCAGACTTTAAGTAAGATTGTCGGGCAGTTTGGGGTGTAGGTTATAGGGCCACAGGAAGAGTTCTATGCAAATAGACCTTTCAGTCTTAGGGTTTGTAGTGGTTGGTATCAGGAAACCTCTAATATTGTACCACTAACAGAATATAAACAAATGATTTGGGTTTATATTAGAGGCTCAATTTTTGAGCTTAAACTAAATATTTATAATCTTATATATGTATACTTAATGGGTTATACGTGTTAGGTGAAGAGAGAATGCTGGAAGGGATTCTATCTATTTTTTTCCATAATGGCCCAATGGTTTTCGTTTATCTCCATGTTTAGTTGTAGGTTATTGAATGGAGAGCTCTTTTAATTCAAAGATGGTATCCGGCTTCCATTGCACTGTGGTTGATGATCATTCCAGTGATCTGTGTTTTTAATACTTCCAACCTCACTTTCTGGGTCTGCATATATGTGGAGTTGTGACATTTATTCAGCTAGAAAAACTCCCTGTTCAATTTTGTACTATTGTAAACTATATATAGATATTATTTATTTTTATTGAGAAGAGTTTAGACACTAAGTTCGGACCAGGCTCATGCAAAAGTAAGAATTGTACAGAAGGCAGGTACACATGTGATTATAAATACTTACAAAAAAGATCCAGTGATCCAAGGGAAGAAAGTTTGAATAAAAACACATTCTTTATTTACAATTATTAAAAGTAAAATACAGGGCTCGGCCACGAACCTGGTACAGAAACAGAACTACCTTACACGATTCGTGCCACCAGGCACTTTGTCAGGGATGCCATAATGACCTCTCATCCTTCTTGTAAGTAAGTAATAAATAAGTCACCCCATGAGAACCAGTGTATAAAGCGGGTACTAAAACAAAGTACACTGGCTGTTGTATATAGAGAAATCTCAATCATAAATATAACTAGCGCTGCAGAATCTGTTGGCGCTCTATAAATTATTGATAATAATAATAATAAAAGAAATGTTAGCATAACTTGTATAATATACAGAGTATCAAAATTAGATTATTTGTATCTTATGTTTCAGATCACAAATGCATGTGTATATATAAACTGGTAACAAGTGGTCAATAATATAAAACAAATTCTTAAAGGGACAGTCTACACCAGAATTTTTATTGTTTTAAAAGATAGATAATCCCTTTATTACCCATTCCCCAGTTTTGCATAACCAACACAGTTATATTAATATACTTTTAACCTCTGTGATTATCTTGTATCTAAGTCTCTGCAAACTGCCCCCTTATTTCAGTTCTTTTGACAGACTTGCAGTTTAGCCAATCAGTGCCTGCTCCCAGATAACTTCACGTGCACCAGCACAGTGTTATCTATATGAAATACATGAACTAACACCCTCTAGTGGTGAAAAACTGTTAAAATGCAATCTGAAAAGAGGTGACCTTCAAGGTCTAAAAAATTAGCATATGAACCTCCTAGGTTAAGCTTTCAACTAAGAATACCAAGAGAACAAAGCAAAATTGGTGATAAAAGTAAATTGGAAAATTGTTTAAAATTATATGCTCTATCTGAATCATGAAAGTTTTTTTTGGCCTAGACTGTCCCTTTAAGAAACAATAATATAATTTTTTTTTAATTATACACTATAATTCATGTTACTTACAATTTTAAATAATCTTTACCATAGTCAGTTGACATGTTTTCCCTTTGTTCATTTTTATATAAAAACTTTATCCCCCCTAAACCTCAAGACATTTTAATCTTATTCTTACCACTTCCCTAATTTCTTGAAATTGTGCCCCCTCAAAATTTTTGCCAATCCCTTCCCCCCCACCCCAGAAACTACTTTAAATTCCACTGCCACCCACTTGCATTATCATTAATTTTCCAGTTGTCTGCCCGGGACATGATCTCTGGAATGCATGGTCTGTTTTCAACAAACGTATGTATATTTATTATAAAAACCTTCATATTTATTATCACTGATATTTGTCTCACAGCCTCTGTTTCTCCTGCCGCAGTCTCCTTCAGCTCCCTCTATTTTATTTAAAAAACAAACAAAACAAAAACACAGTTGACAAGAAAAAAATTGGTCAGTGCGGAAATTCTTTGAACTGCTATATCTTCCAGTGCATACTTAAAGGGACGCTCAATCAAAATTAAACTTTCATTATTCAGATAGAGCATGCAATTTTAAACAACTTTCTAATTTACTTCCATTAACAAAATGTGCACAGTCTTTTTATATTTAAACTTTTTTAAATCACCTGCTCCTACTGAGCATGTGCAAGAATAAGTGTGTATGCATTTGTGAATGGCTGATGGCTGTCACATGGTACATGTATACATTTGTGATTGGCTGATGGCTGTCACATGGTACAGGGGGAGTGGAAAAAGACATAACTTTTAAAATTGTCAGAAAAAAAATCTACTACTCATTTGAAGTTCAGACTAAGTGCTATTGCATTGTCTTGTTATCTTGCATTTGTTGATTATGCAAATCTACTGTGTTGACTGGTCCTTTAATATTTCCTCTTTTTCTTCCTTTGACATTCACCTCACCCTATGTGCCCCTTTTCTCCTCTCTATCTACATATGCTGTAATCTACTATCCTTTTGGACCATACACATTGGCCCTTCAGCACTTTGCTACTAGGCATCTTCACTTCCTTCCAACATTCCATCTTTCAGTCTGCGTGAGTTTAACATTATTGTGGATCTTTGTTGTCGTTCTCAATTCTTCAATTTCCCCTTCGCTCTCGCTCTCTGACCACAGCCTCTCACCTAATATGCACACTCAGTGTCCAATAATCTTAAAGGTCTCTGGGCTGGCGAGATTATTTAAGAATGGTCGCCAGTACTTCTATTTCATTGGTAGAACTCTAAAGCCGCTTTTACAATGAAATCAGGGTGTCTCGCTAAGACCTGATGATCCAAAGCTCTCCGCTTTGGGAAGATGATATAAGCCATTTTGTCAGTACTACAAGGTCCTTCAAAGAATTTTAGAAAGGCACAAATTTTAGCTCAACGGCTGTTTAAGTATGCAGAGTTCTGTATAAAGTTTAAAAAAAAGACCCAAATAATTTTGCATGATTTCTTTCCAAGCCAGCAACTTTTTAATCATCAGGCCATATACTGCATTTTTGTATGGGAAGGAGATACGTACATTACAAAAGTGCACAATAAATGAACCATTCAAGCAGAAATACGCAGGAGCAATTGTTAAGGTGCATGAAAAGGGCGCTGAAAATAGTATTTTATCAAAAATGTAAAGTTTGTATGTAAATTAAACAGCAATAAATTGTATTAAATATGCACAGCATAAATCTTTTTAAGTACACTGGATGTGCAAAATAAACAAAGAAATTTGTATTTATAAGTTGTTGTTTTTTGTCATAAAATGGGCTGAACATGAGCATTCCATGGGTGTGTATGATGTCCACAAATCCCAGCATAATTCTGTATACATTTCCACTTTAAAGATCTCACAATTTTTTTCTTGCAACTTGAAAGGTGATGAGCTTTTATCAAAATACTCAAAACTCTAAATATTATGAAAGTAAAAAGTATTCATACAAAAATAACAGTGAATAAAAGGCACAGTGCACTGAAAACATCATAATCTGATTTGTGTTAGGTGTAATATTAACGTTTAAACATACGCCAGGTTCTCTCTGTGTACTTTTTCTCAATTGCAAACTTTTACCTAACAGACAGCTCTCATTATTTCTATGGCAGAAATCTCACCACTAGCAGGGGCAGCACTTTTTATAGAACTCCATAAGGGCTGCACATGCAAGTGACTGCATGGAAAAACACGTCTAGACCAGCAATTTTTTAGAATCGGCCCCTCAGTCTCAGGTACCCTTCTACCCATATACACAGGAACATTAACATTATAGATCCTTGCAAACTCTCCTGTCCCTTCTATTAATGGTCTCTACTAGTGCCTGCCTTAGCCTTGCTGATCACTGCAATTACATCACTGCTTCTAGAACACTTCATACCCACCAAGCATGTCCATTTAAGCACTATTTCTTCATCCTCAACACAGCAGCTCTTTGCTGGGTAGTTTTTAGTGTTCCCTCATTCACTTGTGTGAGGTACTTCCTCATTGTGCATATAGGGAGCTCTAATGGAGCCCATATTGTCCCCCTATACCACTTAAGATTCCTCAATTTAAAGAAGAGAGTCTGTCCTTTCAAATGAGGGTTTGTGTGTCCATATGTGATGTGTCTGAGTGCCATAACATCAATTATCACCTGCAGCAACTGCTGTTTTCACTTAGGGGTTAGGGGATATTAACAGAGATCCTATATCTCCTGTGTTTGACTTAGAGGGACAAGTGCCACCTGATTTAAAGTGAAGAATACACTCTTTCAAATTTCAAGTTTCAGATGATCATTGTAACTAATCTTGATCACATGCCCCAGTGGTCACAAGACAATTTTTAACTGAGAGGAAGGGGGCTATCTCAGAGGTTCTGCATCCCATTAATTAGAGGGCTTTGAGAACCCTCATTTGAAAGAGGAGATTCTACTGTTTTGAATTAGTTGACACATACTGTCTAATTTTCAGGTGAACACCAGGGCGTTTTTTTTTTTTGTTTTTTTTTTGGAGCTCATACTATACAGAGCGGCATGAGACACCATTTTTTTTAAAGAGGATCTCATATCTGCCCTAATCGCCCTAAGCCTCACTGGCAAAGCCCTGTACAACACTACTCCTCTATATCTCTTACCTAACCTCTATGTATTCATCTAGATTTTTCCACTGCTCTGTTTCTAATATACTGTACATCTCTCAGCAACTTGTTATATTTATTATATTGGCAGCCCAGGGACAAGCGTTAGGATGTTTCAGTCTGGAAGCAGCCAGGGTTCTGATTCGTAATAGCGAAGTATATTGTTTGTGTGTGAGTGGAGCGTTAAGGCTCAGAGAGTACTTACGGTGTCCGGGGAAGTTTAAAATATTATAACAAGAGCGGCTGCCGCGTCACACCTTCTTTTGATCCACCCCAGTGACGTCTTTTTTGCCGCAAAAATTTTCACACACTTTTTATATTTAAATAGTCTCTCTCTGGTATGGTATCATTTTCACCCTCATTTTTATATATAGGGGCTTTAAAGAACAGCAATATAAGTGCTCTATATCTAATGTTTTTAGGAAACATTTATTTATTGAGCAATTTTTTAGCACAAACTTTTACAAATCTCAAAGTTTTTTAGCAAATAAGGAATTATTATATTTTTTCATTTGTTTGCTTTATTACTTTGTTTGCCATAATGGAAAATTTTGCTTCTGTCCCGGAAATTACCATAGAACCTGAGTCTGTTGTACAGCTTTCTGCCAAAGCTAAGGGTGTTTTTTGTAAAACTTCTGAAGTGCCACCTTCAGCAAATTTATGTGACTCATGTATAGTATTTTTATCACGTCCTAAGGATGTATCTATGGTTTCAAAGATAAAGAGAACAAGAGGGGCGCCTCATGTTCATATCAATATGCTATATAGTGATGTAAATCAAGTAAGCCAAGTGGGTACTCACATGCGACTATAGTACACTTATGTACTGGTAGGTGCAGGCTGAAGTCTTAGGGTGTACAGCTAACCCTTTCAGTAGAACCAGATGATCTCACAATGAAGCAATTAGTTAGGCTGCTCTCCTCCTCATAGACAAAGCCAGAGCTGTATAGATAATAATAAAGAACAAGAGGGGTGCCTCATGTGTGCATCAGTATATCCTTATATGTGAAATCAAAGAAAAAAGCCAAATGGGTACTCACAATTGGCCCAAGTACACCTATGTACTAGTAGGAGCTGGCTGGTATCTTCAGGTGTACCAGCTGAACCTCTCCAGGTGCAGAGTAGATAGTGCAGGGGGATCTTTGTCACAATATGTGCTGATGGATAGTCAGAAGCAGTGTGTAAAACTGCTATAGAAGGTAATGAACCAAAGCTTGCATAAAACAAGTTCAGTTTATTAAAACAAATATTAATAAGTTTAAAACAATAGCAAGCAAAATTTAAAATCATGCAACGCGTTTCTCAACCTAGCATGGGTTGTTTCATCAGGCATAGTGAACCTTCTAACTGACAATCCATTTAAACAGAACTTGATCCAATAGTGAATCAGGACACACCCCTAATGGGCGTTACTAAGCCTGTTATTAATTAGTGTATAACAGGCTAATAACATCAATGTATACATATATATAAATAAATCACAGTACTTAATAATATTAGCAATATGGATAGTTGTTCACTATAAGTGTTAACAATATTATATGCAAGCAAACAAAACCTAAAACAATATGAAAGCATATTGTTTTAGGTTTTGTTTGCTTGCATATAATATTGAACAACTATCTATATTGCTAATATTATTAAGTACTGTGATTTATTTATTTATTTAAGACTATGTCCTTAGCTGTTCTTTCTAAAAATGAAATTCTTTCTTTCTTTTCTTGAATACTGACAAGGAGGCCTATTTAATAAATGTCTGTCGGACCTGATCCTACAGTGTGGATCAGGTCCGACAGACATCGCTGAATGCGGAGAGCAATACGCTCTCCGTATTCAGCATTGCACCAGCAGCTCTTGTGAGCTGCTAGTGCAACACTGCCCCCTCATCAGATCAGTTCTGACACCCTCGATTGTTTTAGTAAGATCAGTTCTGACACCCTCGACTGTTTTAGTAAGATCAGTTCTGACACCCTCGATTGTTTTAGTACCCGCCTCCTTTTGGTAGGCGCCTGGGCTATCTCCTCAATTCAGTTTGTCAGATCAGTTCTGACACCCTCGATTGTTTTAGTACCCGCCTCCTTTTGGTAGGCGCCTGGGCTATCTCCTCAACACTGCCCCCTGCAGACTCGCGGCCAATTGGCCGCCAGCAGGGAGGTGTCAATCAACCCGATCGTACTCGATCGGGTTGAATTCCGGCGATTCCTGTCCGCCTCATCAGAGCAGGCGGACAGGGTTATGGAGCAGCGGTCTTTGTGACTGCTGCTTCATAACTGCTGTTTCTGAAGAAACACGGGCCATCAAGCTCCATTCGGAGCTTAATAGATAGGCCCCATGGTCTCTAAAATGAGATTATTATCTCTTTCTTTTCAGGGAAATAATCTTTTTGGTTCACAAGTGGATTCAATTATTTATTCTATTACTAGAGGTAAGTCAGTTTTTCTGCCTCAAGATTATAGATCTAAAGGGAGATTCAAGGCTCCTAATAATTTTTGTACTTTTCGAAACAAAGATCAGAAGCCTTCTCCCTTTCCCTCTCAAGAAACCTACTACTGTCCAGAAAACAGCATGAAGGTGCGGCCCCAACCCAGTTCTTCTGGTAATTGGTTTCAAGGTCAGACCCCAAGGGGACGGTTTTATCGAACTCATGTTCCAAAACATCTGTTTAAAGCTCAAGCTTTCCTAACATGTGCTAACATCTAGAGCTTATTGGAGTAATTGTTCCAGTTACTCTTCAGGAACAGGGAAATAGTTTTTACTCAAATCTTTTCATTGTACCAAAGAAGAAGAATTCCTTCAGAACAATATTGGATCTGAAAACTCTAAACAGATTTGTGAGAATACCAACTTTCAAAATGGAAACTATAAGGACTATTCTGCCTTTTGTTCAGCAAGGTCATTACATGTCCACAATCGACTTACACAATTCATCCAGATAATTTTCAATTTCTGAGATTCTCATTTGTAGAAAAGCATTTTCAGTTTGTTGCTTTTCCGTTTGGCCTAGCAACAGCACCAAGAATATTTTCAAAGGTTCTCTGTGCCCCTCTATCTGTAATCAGAGAGCAGGGTATTGCAGTGTTTCCTTATTTGGACGATATCTTGGTTCTAACTCAATCTTTTCAGTTAGCAGAATCTCAAACCACTCAACTATTGTTGTTTCTTCAAAATCATGGCTGGAGGATCAATTTTCTAAAGAGTTTTTTGATTCCTCAGACAAAAGTCACTTATTTGGGATTCCAAATAGACTCAGTGTCCATGACACTGCTATGCGCATGGAAGTGTTAGGCCTATTGATTGCAGCATTGGACGCAATCCCCTTTGCTCGTTTTCATATGAGGCCTCTTCAACTTTGCACGTTGTGCCAATGGTGCAAGGACTATACTCGAATATCACAACTAATATTCTTAGATCCCAACACTCATTTTTCTCTGATGTGGTGGTTAAACCACTAATTTCTTCAAGGGGCTTCCTTTGTTTGCCCTACCTGGTCTGTGATCACAACAGATGGAAGTCTTACGGGTTGGGGAGCAGTGTGAGGGTCCCTTACTGCACAAGGAGTTTGGAATGTTCAGGAAACAAAGATTCCGATCAATCTCTTAGAACTCTGTGCTCTTTTTTCAAAGCTCTTCAAGCTTGGCCTCTTTTGAAGAACGAACCTTACCTTTGTTTTCAAAAAGACAATATCACAATGGTGGCTTATATCAATCACCAAGGGGGAACTCAAAGTAACCTAGCCATGAAAGAAGTATCCTGGATACTTTCTTGGGCAGAAACCAATTCCTGTCTAATCACTGCAATTCACATCCCAGGTGTGAACAACTGGGAGGCAGATTATCTCAGCCGTCAGTCACTACACCTGGAGGAATGGGCTCTCCATAAAGATGTATTCTTACAAATTATTCAGATTTGGGGTCTTCCTCAAATAGATTTCATGCTTCTCGTTTGCACAAGAAACTTCCCAGATACCTTGCAAGGTCACAGGATCTTTAGACAGTGGCGGATGCTCTAGCAGTCCCTTAGTCATTCCAATATGCTTATATTTTTCCTCCACTAGTTCTTCTAACTAGAGTGATTTCAAAAATCAAGATGGAAAAATCATCTGTACTTCTGGTAGCCCCTGTGTGGCCTCTCAGGATTTGGTATGCAGACCTAATTTAGATGTGCAACTGCCGGCTTGGCATCTTCCTTTAAGACCAGAGCTTCTGTCGCAAGGTCCGTTCTTTCATCCAGACCTAAAATCTCTGAATTTAATGGTGTGGAGATTGAATGCCTAGTTTTCAGTCACAGAGGTTTTTCATGTGATTAATACCATGATTCAGGCAAGAAAACCTGTTTCCAGGAAAATTTATTATAAAGTTTGGAAAACTTATATTTCTTGGTGTTCCACTCAATTTTTTTTTTTGGTATACATTTAGAATTCCTAGAATTCTTCAGTTTCTTCAAGATGGTTTAGATAAAGACTTATCTGCCAGTACCTTAAAATGACAGATATCTGCTCTTTCTGTAATGTTTCACCGAAAAATTGCTCATCTTCCAGACATTTATTGTTTTGTTCAGGCTTTGTCCAGAATAAAACCTGTTTTTAAATCTATTTCTCCTCCATGGAGTCTCAATCTAGTCTTGCAGACTTTACAGGCTCCTCCTTATAAGCCTATGCATTCTTTAGATATTAAACTACTTTCTTGGAAAGACTTGGTTTTATTTAGCTATTTATTCTGCTAGAAGAGTTTCTGAATTATCTAGCAACAGAGTTGGAACCTTAGTATTTGGTTATGTGATTTGTTATTTCTACTTTAGTGCCTTGTCACTGTTGATATTAGTTAATATATATATTCAGTAGGCCACTTAATGGAGCAGTGCGTAAGCATAAAAATACAATCTATACTGGGAAGACAGTTTCTCACCACTTTGTGAGTGTGTGAAAAAAGTATGCTTCTATGCACTGGTAGTAAAATAATAAATTCAAGAATATGTTTCAAATACTGTAATATTAAAAAATAACTTTTATTTGATATTACATTAAAAGACAGCAAATGTTTATATGGTTTTGCTGTCCTCTTTAATTAAAAACACTTCTCCTTATTGTTGTCTAAATTATTACATGTATGTATATAGGATATAGGTATCTTGAGAATAAAATCGTAATCCAGTTCTATTTAATAATTATGGTATACTTTGATTATTAGTATTCACCTAATAATTTGGTTATAATCAAAGTGTAACCACAAAATTATCTGCCAATATCTGCAGTAATGATACTCAGCTACTTGAGAGTTTGTACTGGATTAATTACTTATATAGCGTTGTTCTGGCTGAAAATGAATATACCTGTTCACAGGATTGCTAGCTATCAATTGTTTTTTGTTTGATTTATTTCCACTATAAAGACGGTATTGTTAATATTTGCCCTATACAGGTGGCCCTCGTTTTACAATGGTTCAATTTACACCGTTTCAGAATAACAACCTTTTTTTCCAGTCATGTGACTGCTATTAAAAAGCATTGAGAAGCAGTGCATTTATTAAAATAGCCAGTAGGTGGAGCTGTCCGCTTGTGTTGCAGCAAAGCCAAGCAAGCTGAAATTAGTTTAACCAGACCTGAGCTATCGAGCAGATTTTAAAAGGAACAAGATCTTCCTGTCTATAAATCAGTCCAGATTTGAATGCATAGAAAGAACTGTTTGCGGAAAAATGCAAGTGAAGTCTGTGTTGTGTGATTATTTTATTAGGTTTATAATGCTGTTTAGCATTTAAAGTCTTCATTTCAAAGCTTTAAAAATAATGTACTTATGACAATTTTGAGAGGGGCCTGGAACCTCTCTCCCTCACTTCCCATTGCCTTAAATTATAAACTGGATTTCAATTTACAACGGTTTCAATTTACAACCATTCCTTCTGGAACCTAACCCCGGCGTAAACCGAGGGCTACCTGTATTTACTTAATATGGGAAATGTAGTGAATGCTCATGGCATTGAGTGGGTTAAAGGGACACTGTACCCAAAAATTTTCTTTTGTGATTCAGATTGAGCATGAAATTTTAAGCAACTTTCTAATTTACTCCTATTATCAAATTTTCTTCATTCTCTTGGTATCTTTATTTGAAAGAATGTAAGTTTAGATGCCGGCCCATTTTTGGTGAACAACCTGGATTGTCCTTGCTGATTGGTGGATAAATTCATCCACCAATAAAAAAAGTGCTGTCCAGAGTACTGAAACAAAAAAAAAGCTTAGATGCCTTCTTTTTCAAATAATGATAGCAAGAGAACGAAGAAAAATTGATAATAGGAGTAAATTAGAAAGTTGCTTAAAATTGCATGCTCTTTCTGAATTACAAAAGAAAAAAATTGGGTTCAGTGTCCCTTTAATCCAAAAGTGTAAATGCAATCTCAGATTTTATTAAAGATTGTATATATCCTTTTGTTATCTTAGTATTGCTTATGAGATTGAATTATCAGATATGTACAATTTTATCTTACTTGCTTTAGTAGATTTTAGTAAAATTCACTCTTTTTTTCTAAAATACGTGCAACTATGATATTGCTGATGCTCAGTTCTAAAGGTAGTATCCCTTTAAAATCTCAGCATGAAGGTTAACAACCTTTTACTTGCTCTATACACATTAATATGTTTTTAGAGTCTGATCTAATGTAAGTATATGCGTACAGTGTTACTTTAACCTTAATGCTTTAGCATTTATAGACAAGGCAACTGTTATATTAGGTCAAATAAGCTGACAAATCATTGCAGCTTTGGATACATAGATAGTTATATTTGTTTGTCTCACATTATAGGTAGGTTGCTTGGCTCTGATGCTGTGTGACAGTTTTTACTCTTTTTTTATAAAATCCTTCTGATAACTACTTAAACTTAAAGGGACGTTAAACACTAAATACATGCTAGATAGAATGATGCATTCAAAGAAAATATTAGTCCATGACTAACATGTAGATGTATTTTTTTAAGTTTCATTAGTTGTTTAAAAAGTGACAAAATAAGTGTAAAGTTTTAGGCCTAGATTTGGAGTTCGGCGGTAGCCGTCAAAACCAGCGTTAGAGGCTCCTAACGCTGGTTTTGGCCGCCCGCTGGTATTTGGACTCAGTGATTAAAGGGTCTAACGCTCACTTTACAGCCGCGACTTTTCCATACCGCAGATCCCCCTACGCCATTTGCGTAGCCTATCTTTTCAATGGGATCTTTCTAACGCCGGTATTTAGAGTCGTTTCTGAAGTGAGCGTTAGAGCTCTAACGACAAAATTCCAGCCGCCTGAAAATAGCAGGAGTTAAGAGCTTTCTGGCTAACGCCGGTTCATAAAGCTCTTAACTACTGTACCCTAAAGTACACTAACACCCATAAACTACCTATGTACCCCTAAACCGAGCTCCCCCCACATCGCCGCCACTCGATTAAAAATTTTAACCCCTAATCTGCCGACCGCCACCTACGTTATACTTATGTACCCCTAATCTGCTGCCCCTAACCCCGCCGACCCCTATATTACATTTATTAACCCCTAATCTGCCCCCCACAACATCGCCGCCAGCTACTTAAAATAATTAACCCCTAATCTTCCGACCGCAAAGCGCCGCCACCTACCTGTTGAGCTCGCATTCTATTGGCTGTTCCGATCAGCCAATAGAATGCGAGCTCAATCTGATTGGCTGATTGGATCGGCCAATCGGATTGAACTAGATTCTGATTGGCTGATTCCATCAGCCAATCAGAAAATTCCTACCTTAATTCCGATTGGCTGATAGAATCCTATCAGCCAATCGGAATTCGAGGGACGCCATCTTGGATGACGTCCCTTAAAGGAACCGTCATTAGTCGGGAGACATCGGAAGAAGAGGATGGATCCGCGTCGCCTGCTTCAAGATGGACCCGCTCCGCACCGGATGGAAGAAGATCGAAGATGCCGCTTGGAGAAGATGTTTGCCGGTCCGGATGTCCTCTTCTTGCCGGATAGGAGGAAGACTTTGGAGCCTCTTCTGGACCTCTTCAGCCACCGGATTATGGATCGCCAACCCCCGCTTGGGTTGGATGAAGATCTTGGAGCCAGGACGGATCGGTGATACCTGGATGGTGAAGACAAGGTAGGAAGATCTTCAGGGGATTAGTGTTAGGTTTATTTAAGGGGGGTTTGGGTTAGATTAGGGGTATGTGGGTGGTGGGTTGTAATGTTGGGGGGGGGGGTATTGTATGTTTTTTTTTACAGGCAAAAGAGCTGAACTTCTTGGGGCATGCCCCGCAAAGGGCCCTGTTCAGGGCTGGTAAGGTAAAAGAGCTTGTAACTTTTTTAATTTAGAATAGGGTAGGGAATTTTTTATTTTGGGGGGCTTTGTTATTTTATTAGGGGGCTTAGAGTAGGTGTAATTAGTTTAAAATTGTTGTAATATTTTTCTTATGTTTGTAAATATTTTTTTATTTTCTGTAACTTAGTTCTTTTTTATTTTTTGTACTTTAGATAGTTTATTTAATTGTATTTATTTGTAGCAATTGTGTTTAATTAATTTATTGATAGTGTAGTGTTAGGTTAATTGTAGGTAATTGTAGGTAGTTTATTTAATTAATTTAATGATAGTATAGTGTTAGGTTTAATTATATCTTAGGTTAGGATTTATTTTACAGGTAAATTTGTTATTATTTTAACTAGGTAACTATTAAATAGTTCTTAACTATTTAATAGCTATTGTACCTGGTTAAAATAATTACAAAGTTGCCTGTAAAATAAATATTAATCCTAAAATAGCTACAATATAATTATAATTTATATTGTAGCTATATTAGGGTTTATTTTACAGGTAAGTATTTAGCTTTAAATAGGAATAATTTATTTAATAAGAGTTAATTTATTTCGTTAGATGTAAATTATATTTAAGTTAGGGGGGTGTTAGTGTTAGGGTTAGACTTAGCTTTACATGGCATGAAGTACTGATATAATTATATATAATTGAAGGTAGGTGTCGGCGATGTTAGGGAGGGCAGATTAGGGGTTAATACTATTTATGATAGGGTTAGTGAGGCGGATTAGGGGCTAATAACTTTATTATAGTAGCGCTCAGGTCCGCTCGGCAGATTAGGAGTTAATAAGTGTAGGTAGGTGTCGGCGACGTTGAGGGGGGCAGATTAGGGGTTAATAAATATAATATAGGGGTCGGCGGTGTTAGGGGCAGCAGATTAGGGGTACATAGGGATAACGTTGGTTGCGGCGGTGTACGGAGCGGCAGATTAGGGGTTAATAATAATATGCAGGGGTCAGCAATAGCGGGGGCGTCACATTAGGGGTTAATAAGTGTAAGGTTAGGGGTGTTTAGACTCGGGGTACATGTTAGAGTGTTAGGTGCAGACGTAGGAAGTGTTTCCCCATAGGAAACAATGGGGCTGCGTTAGGAGCTGAACGCTGCTTTTTTGCAGGCGTTAGGTTTTTTTTCAGCTCAAACAGCCCCATTGTTTCCTATGGGAGAATCGTGCACGAGCACGTTTTTGATGCCGGCCGCGTCCGTAAGCAACTCTGGTATCGAGAGTTGCATTTGCGGTAAAAATGCTCTACGCTCCTTTTTTGGAGCCTAACGCAGCATTTGTTTGAACTCTCGATACCAGAGTTAAATTTATGGTGCGGCCAGAAAAAAACCCGCGGAGCGTTAACAGCCCTTTTACCGCCGAACTCCAAATCTAGGCCTTAGTGTCTATAAAACACTGGGAGCTGCCATGTTGTAACTTGTGTTACCTTCTCTGCTGTGGCCAATTAGAGACAGTTATAAATAGGTCACTAGAGTGTGCAGCCAATGGCTGCGCTGGATTTAACAGTGTTCTGCACTTCCATTTCTAACAGGAACTGAAAAGCTCACAATTTCAGAATGGAATTACAGGCAAAGAGGACAAAATAAATAATGAAAGTATATTGTAGAGTTGTTTTATTATATACAATATATCATTTTATATTACCATCTCAAAGTATTTAATGTCCCTTTAATATGTAATATTTATAGACATTAGTTATCAGGACTGGATATTCATTATATACCGGAGAGAAAACCACAACAGAGAAAGCAACCTGCTCTTGTCATGCAGTAGCGTAGTTTGATTAGTAATACTGCTGCTTTGTATCTTATTTCAATATTGTCTTTGGCAAAATGACCTTAGAGCGTAACGCTCCTATATACTTTAAGATACAATATGCTTGTTAACCTATAAGTTTTGTTAAATGCTCAGTATATTACGTAAATTTACCAAATATAATATTTATGAGCTAATGCTCACCTTTGGATTGCTTTACCACTTGCTAAGCCTTGAATTCTATGAGACTTAGCAGATGACTCAAAACATTATATTGTGCGCTATATTAAATATTCAAGATACCGATATAATTTCGTTTCTACGATACATGACTGAGTTATAAGCAACAAGAGAAGCTTGGTTAAAACAAAAAAAAACCCTGATGCTGCGTTTCACTAACTCCATGCTCGTTGCCTAGGGCTGTGTCGGCTCAGTGTGCGTGCGGCGCTGACGTCATCGCAGCACGCTCCTGATGCCTGTTACTGAACCCTGCCGGTCTCACTACGCTAACTGGTTAACCCCTTATCTGCTGGACTGATACCTGTTACTGAACCCTGCCGGTCTCACTACGCTAACTGGTTAACCCCTTATCTGCTGGACTGATACCTGTTACTGAACCCTGCCGGTCTCACTACGCTACCTGGTTAACCCCTTATCTGCTGGACTGATACCTGTTACTGAACCCTGCCTGTCTCACTACGCTAACTGGTTAACCCCTTATCTGCTGGACTGATACCTGTTACTGAACCCTGCCTGTCTCACTACGCTAACTGGTTAACCCCTTATCTGCTGGACTGATACTTGTTACTGAACCCTGCCTGTCTCACTACGCTAACTGGTTAACCCCTTATCTGCTGGACTGATACTTGTTACTGAACCCTGCCGGTCTCACTACGCTAACTGGTTAACCCCTTATCTGCTGGACTGATACCTGTTACTGAACCCTGCCGGTCTCACTACGCTAACTGGTTAACCCCTTATCTGCTGGACTGATACCTGTTACTGAACCCTGCCGGTCTCACTACGCTAACTGGTTAACCCCTTATCTGCTGGACTGATACCTGTTACTGAACCCTGCCTGTCTCACTACGCTAACTGGTTAACCCCTTATCTGCTGGACTGATACCTGTTACTGAACCCTGCCTGTCTCACTACTCTAACTGGTTAACCCCTTATCTGCTGGACTGATACCTGTTACTGAACTCTGCCTGTCTCACTACGCTAACTGGTTAACCCCTTATCTGCTGGACTGATACCTGTTACTGAACCCTGCCTGTCTCACTACGCTAACTGGTTAACCCCTTATCTGTTGGACTGATACCTGTTACTGAACCCTGCCGGTCTCACTACGCTAACTGGTTAACCCCTTATCTGCTGGACTGATACCTGTTACTGAACCCTGCCTGTCTCACTACGCTAACTGGTTAACCCCTTATCTGCTGGACTGATACCTGTTACTGAACCCTGCCTGTCTTACTACGCTAATTGGTTAACCCCTTATCTGCTGGACTGATACTTGTTACTGAACCCTGCCTGTCTCACTAAGCTAACTGGTTAACCCCTAAGCTGCTGGACTGATACTTGTTACTGAACCCTACCTGTCTCACTACGCTAACTGGATAACCCCTTATCTGCTGGACTGATACCTGTTACTGAACCCTGCCTGTCTCACTTCGCTAACTGGTTAACCCCTTATCTGCTGAACTGATACCTGTTACTGAACCCTGCCTGTCTCACTTCGCTAACTGGTTAACCCCTTATCTGCTGGACTGATACTTGTTACTGAACCCTGCCTGTCTCACTACGCTAACTGGATAACCCCTTATCTGTTGGACTGATACCTGTTACTGAACCCTGCCTGTCTCACTACGCTAACTGGTTAACCCCTTATCTGCTGGACTGATACCTGTTACTGAACCCTGCCTGTCTCACTACGCTAACTGGTTAACCCCTTATCTGCTGGACTGATACCTGTTACTGAACCCTGCCTGTCTTACTACGCTAATTGGTTAACCCCTTATCTGCTGGACTGATACTTGTTACTGAACCCTGCCTGTCTCACTAAGCTAACTGGTTAACCCCTAAGCTGCTGGACTGATACTTGTTACTGAACCCTACCTGTCTCACTACGCTACCTGGTTAACCCCTTATCTGCTGGACTGATACCTGTTACTGAACCCTGCCTGTCTCACTACGCTAACTGGTTAACCCCTTATCTGCTGGACTGATACCTGTTACTGAACCCTGCCTGTCTCACTACGCTAACTGGTTAACCCCTTATCTGCTGGACTGATACTTGTTACTGAACCCTGCCTGTCTCACTACGCTAACTGGTTAACCCCTTATCTGCTGGACTGATACTTGTTACTGAACCCTGCCTGTCTCACTACGCTAACTGGATAACCCCTTATCTGCTGGACTGATACCTGTTACTGAACCCTGCCTGTCTCACTTCGCTAACTGGTTAACCCCTTATCTGCTGAACTGATACCTGTTACTGAACCCTGCCTGTCTCACTACGCTAACTGGTTAACCCCTTTTCTCTTGTTAAGTGTGTTCAGTCCACGGGTCATCCATTACTTATGGGATATATTCTCCTTCCCAACAGGAAGTTGCAAGAGGATCACCCAAGCAGAGCTGCTATATAGCTCCTCCCCTCACATGTCATATCCAGTCATTCTCTTGCAACCCTCAACAAAGGAGGTCGCGGGAGGAGTTGGAGTTTTTACTTAATTTTTCTTCAATCAAAAGTTTGTTATTTTAAATGGCACCGGAGTGTGCTGTTTTTCTATCTCAGGCAGTATTTGGAATAAGAAACTGCCTGCGTTTTCTATGATCTTAGCAGGCGTAACTAAGATCCACTGGCTGTTCTCGACATTCTGAGGAGTGGGGTAACTTCAGAACATGGGAATAGCATGCGGGGTCCCCCGCAAATGAGGTATGTGCAGTACAATATTTTCTGGGAATGGAATTGACTAAGAAAATACTGCTGTTACCCGTATGATGTAAGTACAGCCTTAAATGCAGTAGTAGTGACTGGTATCAGGCTGATAAATGTATGCACAGTAGAGTTATTTTCTAGGGACTAGAATTTGACTGAGAAAATTCTGTTAATACTGAAATAATGCTTAAGCCTTTTCTGCAGTGGTAGCGACTGGTTGCAGGCTTAGTGATAACTTTGCATGACATTTAAAGAAGTTTATTTTCAAAACGTTTACTGGCATGTTATTCGTTTTGTGAGGTACTTTGGTGATAAATCCTTTTGGGCATGAATTTTTTTCCACATGGCTAACGTATATTTCTACATAGAAACCGTTATATCAGGTCTCCCTCTGTTGTAAATGAGCGGGAGGGGCCTCTTTTTAGCGCCTTGTTGCGCAGTTAAAATTCTCTCACAGTCTTCCTGCTTCTTCCTCCTTGATCCAGGACGTCTCTAGAGAGCTCAGGGGTCTCCAAAATTCGTTTTTGAGGGAGGTAATCAGTCACAGCAGACCTGTGACAGTGTGTTAGACTGTGATAAAAACGTTTAATATTAATTTGATATCCGTTTATTTGGGTACTGAGGGGTTAATCATCCTGTTGCTAATGGGTGCAATCCTCTGCTAATTAATACATTTAAAGAATTGTTGACTATAACTGAATTAGTTATTTGTTACTCACCTGTATTTTTTAAAAGCGCTGCAGCGTTTTTTATATTGCTTGCAAACTTATTGAAAGTATTTTCCAAGCTTGCTAGCTTCATTGCTAGTCTGTTTAAACATGTCTGATACAGAGGAATCTGCTTGTTCATTATGTTTAAAAGCCGTTGTGGAGCCCAATAGAAATATGTGTACCAATTGTATTGATGTTACTTTGAAAAATCAATCTGTACAGATTAAAAGATTATCACCAGACAGCGAGGGGGCAGTTATGCCGTCTAACTCTCCTCACGTGTCAGTACCTTCGTCTCCCGCTCGGGAGGTGTGTGAGATTGAGGCGCCAAGTACATCAAGGCCCTTACAAATCACTTTACATGATATGGCTAATGTTATGAAAGAAGTATTATACAATATGCCCGAGTTAAGAGGCAAGCGCGACAGTTCTGGGTTAAGGACAGAGCGCGCCGATGACACGAGAGCCATGTCTGATACTGCGTCACAGTTTGCAGAACATAAGGACGGAGAACTTCATTCTGTGGGTGACGGTTCTGATTCGGGGAGACCGGATTCAGAAATTTCAAATTTTAAATTTAAGCTTGAGAATCTCCACGTGTTGCTAGGGGAGGTGTTAGCGGCTCTGAATGATTGTGACACGGTGGCAATCCCAGAGAAATTATGTAAGCTGGATAAATACTACGCGGTGCCGGTGTGTACTGACGTTTTTCCTATACCAAAGAGGCTTACAGAGATTATTAGTAAGGAGTGGGATAGACCCGGTGTGCCTTTTTCCCCTCCTCCGATATTTAGAAAAATGTTCCCTATAGACGCCACCACACGAGACTTATGGCAGACGGTCCCTAAGGTGGAGGGAGCAGTTTCTACTCTAGCCAAGCGTACCACTATCCCGGTGGAGGATAGCTGTGCTTTCTCAGATCCAATGGATAAAAAATTAGAGGGTTATCTTAAGAAAATGTTTGTTCAACAAGGTTTTATATTACAGCCTCTTGCATGCATTGCGCCTGTCACTGCTGCAGCGGCATTCTGGTTTGAGTCTCTGGAAGAGGCGATTCGCACAGCACCATTGGATGAGTCTCTGAGCAAGATTAGAACCCTTAAGCTGGCTAATGCGTTTGTTTCGGATGCCGTAGTGCATTTAACCAAACTTACGGCTAAAAATTCCGGATTCGCCATACAGGCACGCAGAGCGCTTTGGCTTAAATCCTGGTCAGCAGATGTAACTTCTAAGTCTAAATTACTAAACATTCCTTTCAAAGGGCACACCTTATTCGGGCCCGGCTTGAAGGAAATTATTGCTGACATTACTGGAGGTAAGGGCCACACCCTTCCTCAGGACAGGGCCAAATCGAAGGCCAAACAGTCTAATTTTCGTGCCTTTCGTAATTTCAAGGCAGGAGCAGCATCAACTTCCTCCTCTCCAAAACAGGAAGGAACTACTGCTCGTTACAGACAGGGTTGGAAAGGCAACCAGTCATGGAACAAGGGCAAGCAGGCCAGAAAGCCTACTTCCGCCCCTAAGACAGCTTGAAGTCAGGGCCCCCTTTCCGGAGACGGATCTAGTGGGGGGCAGACTCTCTCTCTTCGCCCAGGCTTGGGCAAGAGATGTACAGGATCCCTGGACGTTGGAGATTATATCTCAGGGATACCTTCTGGATTTCAAAACTTCTCCTCCACAAGGGAGGTTTCATCTGTCAAGGTTATCAACAAACCTAGTAAAGAAAGAGGCATTTCTACAATGTGTACAAGACCTCAAATCTGTTTGTGGTTCCCAAGAAAGAGGGAACCTTCAGACCAATCTTAGATTTAAAAATCTTAAACAAATTCCTAAGGGTTCCATCGTTCAAGATGGAAACCATTCGGACCATCCTACCCATGATCCAAGAGGGTCAATATATGACCACAGTGGATTTAAAGGATGCCTACCTTCACATACCGATTCACAAAGATCATTATCGGTACCTAAGGTTTGCCTTTCTAGACAGGCATTACCAGTTTGTAGCGCTTCCCTTCGGGTTAGCTACGGCCACGAGAATTTTTACAAAGGTTCTGGGCTCTCTTCTGGCGGTACTAAGACCACGAGGCATAGCGGTGGCTCCGTACCTAGACGACATTCTGATACAAGCGTCAAGTTTTCAAAATGCAAAGTCTCATACAGAGATAGTTCTAGCATTTCTGAGGTCGCATGGGTGGAAAGTGAACGTGGAAAAGAGTTCTCTGTTACCACTCACAAGGGTCCCTTTTCTAGGGACTCTTATAGATTCTGTAGAGATGAAGATTTACCTGACGGAGTCCAGGTTATCGAAGCTTCTCAATGCTTGCCGTATCCTTCACTCCACTCCAAGCCCATCAGTAGCTCAGTGCATGGAAGTAATCGGCTTAATGGTCGCGGCAATGGACATAGTGCCATTTGCGCGCCTACATCTCAGACCGCTGCAACTATGCATGCTAAGTCAATGGAACGGGGATTACTCAGATCTGTCCCCTTTGCTAAATCTGGACCAGGAGACCAGAGATTCTCTTCTCTGGTGGTTGTCACGGATTCATCTGTCCAAAGGAATGACTTTTCGCAGACCAGATTGGACGATTGTAACAACAGATGCCAGCCTACTAGGCTGGGGAGCAGTCTGGAACTGCCTGAAGGCTCAGGGATCGTGGACTCAGGAGGAGAAACTCCTCCCAATAAACATTCTAGAATTAAGAGCAATATTCAATGCCCTTCTAGCTTGGCCTCAGTTGACAACACTGAGGTTCATCAGATTTCAGTCAGACAACATCACGACTGTGGCTTACATCAATCATCAAGGGGGAACCAGGAGTTCCCTAGCGATGTTGGAAGTCTCGAAGATAATTCGCTGGGCAGAGTCTCACTCTTGCCACCTGTCAGCGATCTACATCCCAGGCGTGGAGAACTGGGAGGCGGATTTCTCCAACATTGGTGTGTCCGGTCCACGGCGTCATCCATTACTTGTGGGATATTCTCCTCCCCTACAGGGAAAGGCAAGGAGAGCACACAGCAGAGCTGTCCATATAGCTCCCCCTCTAGCTCCGCCCCCAGTCATTCTCCTTGCCGCTCTGAACAAGTAGCATCTCCTCGGGGATGGTGAGGAGTTTGTGGTGTTAGTTGTAGTTTTTTATATCTTCTATCAAGAGTTTGTTATTTTAAAATAGTGCTGGCTTGTACTATTTACTCTACAACAGAAAAGTGATGAAGATTTCTGTTTAAGAGGGCTATGATTTTAGCACCAGTAACTAAAATCCATTGCTGTTACCACACAGGACTGTTGAAACCAGAGAACTTCAGTTGGGGGTAACAGTTTGCAGACTCATCTGCTTCAGGTATGACTAGTCTCCTTCTAACAACACAGGCTAATGCTAGATGACAGTCATTTTTCCCCTCAGGGAAAATGGTAAGCCATTTTTCTTTCACCTCAGCAAATAAGATAACAGGCTTCCCCTTTTTGATTTTTATGCTGGTAGACACTGTTAGGGCAAAATCGATTGGTTTTTATTACAATATCATGGCATTTGAACTGTTTTATAAGCTCATATACACTTGGGAACGTTTTTTATTGATCTGGCTTGTTTTAGACACCTAAATCTAGTCAGGAAGGCCCCTTCACTCTAGTGTACTGAGGGAGGAAGCCTCATTTTGGTACTTCAGCTGTGCAGTTGATTTCAAGGCAGTGCATGCAGTTTCATGTGAGAGGGTCCTGTGACTCAGAAAGTGACTCCAGAAGGCTTATTTCTGTGGATGATTGACCCCTAAGGAAGGTAAAATGCTGCAACAATACTGTAGCAGGGATTGTAGTGTATAAAAACGGTTAAATCCAACAATTAGCTCTGGTTTGCTTGTTTTAAGAGCTAGAGTCTCCATATTTGCTGTGCAATACTTTCTAAGCATTAAGACACTGGGGTCAAAATTTCATAAAAATCGGATATTGCCTTCATAGTTTTTTGAACATTCAGAAATAAATGTCTTATTTTATTATTTAAAGAGACAGTAACGTTTTTGTTTAAAATCGTTTTTATTGCATTGTTTGCCTGCCTAAATCTGTTTAACATGTCTGTGCCATCAGATAACCTATGTTCTGTGTGTATAGAGACAAATGTGGTTCCCCCTTCGAGTGTTTGTGATAATTGCGCCATAGCGTCCAAACAAAATCAGGACAGCTCTGTTACATTTCATAATGTTACCCAAGATAATTTATCTAATAAAGGTAGTGAGGATAATTCTACATCCTCTCCTTCTGTGTCTACACCAGCTTTGCCCGTGCAGGCGACACCTAGCGCGCCAGTGCTTATTTCTATGCAACAATTAACAGCAGTAGTGGATAATTCTATAGCAAATCTTTTATCCAAACTGCCAGCATTTCAGAGAAAGCGTGATTGTTCAGTTTTAAATACAGATAAAAAAAGGATGAACAATCAGACGCTGACGATGCCTTATCTATTTTACCCTCACATCAATCGGAATTGGCTGTGAGGGAAGGGCTGTCTGAGGGTGAAATTTCAGACTCAGGAAAAATTTCTCAACAGGCAGAACCTGATATAGTAGCATTTAAGTTTAAGCTAGAACATCTCCGCGCTTTGCTTAAGGAGGTATTAGCTACTCTGGATGACTGTGATTCTGTGGTAGTACCAGAGAAGTTGTGTAAATTGGACAAATTTTTAGAGGTCCCAGTGCACGACGACGCTTTTCCAATACCCAAGAGGGTAGCGAGCATAGTGGATAAGGAGTGGGAGAAGCCAGGTGTACCCTTTGCCCCACCTCCTATATTTAAGAAAATGTTTCCAATAGTAGACCCTAGAAGGGACGCATGGCAGACGGTCCCGAAGGTTGAGGGAGCTGTTTCAACACTAGCGAAGCGCACAACTATTCCTATAGAGGACAGCTGCGCTTTCAAAGATCCTATGGATAAAAATTGGAAGGATTGCTTAAAAAGATTTTTGTTCAACAAGGGTTCATCCTTCAACCAGCTACGTGTGTTATTACTGTCACTTCAGTGGCGTCCTTTTGGTTCGAGGAACTAGAAAAGTCGCTCCAGAAAGAGACTTCCTATGAAGAAGTCATGGACAGAATTCACGCATTAAAGTTAGCTAATTACTTTATATTGGATGCCGCTTTTCAAATAACGAAATTGGCGGCGAAAAACTCAGGTTTTGCTATAGTAGCACGGAGGGCGCTTTGGCTAAAATCCTGGTCGGCAGATGTGTCTTCCAAGACTAAGTTACTTAATATTCCTTTCAAGGGTAAGACCCTTTTTGGGCCGGAATTGAAGGAAATTATTTCAGACATCACTGGGGGTAAGGGCCATGCCCTCCCACAGGATAGGCCTTTTAAGGCTAAGAACAAGTCTAATATTCGTTCCTTTCACAATTTCAGGAACGGACCGGCTAATAACTCCACTGCCGCTAGACAAGAAGGTAACGCGGCCCAGCCCAAACTCGCTTGGAAGCCCATGCAAGGCTGGAACAAGGGTAAACAGACCAAGAAACCTGCTGCTGCTACCAAGACAGCATGAAGGGGTAGCCCCCGATCCGGGACCGGATCTGGTAGGGGGCAGACTATCTCTCTTCGCTCAGGCTTGGGCAAGAGATGTTCCGGATCCCTGGGTACTAGAGATAGTCTCCAAGGGATACCTGCTAGAGTTCAAGGGACTTCCTCCAAAGGGAAGATTCCACCTGTCTCACTTATCTTCAGACCAGATAAAGAAACAGGCATTCTTACATTGTGTAAGAGACCTATCAAAGATGGGAGTGATAAACCCAGTCCCCTCCGGGGAACAAGGTCTAGGTTTTTACTCAAACCTGTTTGTGGTTCCCAAAAAAGAGGGAACTTTCAGGCCAATCTTGGATTTAAAGATATTAAAAATTTCCTCAGAGTTCCATCCTTCACGTGGCTCTTCCATTCGGTTTAGCCACCGCTCCCAGAATTTTCTCAAAGGTGCTAGGGTCCCTTCTAGCGGTCCTAAGGCCGAGGGGCATCGCTGTAGCACCTTATCTAGACGACATCCTAATCCAAGCGTCGTCTCTTTTCAAAGCGAGGGCCCACACAGACATTGTGTTGGCTTTTCTCAGATCTCACGGGTGGAAGGTGAACATAGAAAAGAGGGTTCCGTTTCTGGGAACAATAATAGATTCTATGGATATGAAGATCTTCCTGACAGAAGTCAGAAAGTTAAAGCTTCTAAACGCTTGTCGAGTTCTTCATTCTATTCCTCAACCCTCCATAGCTCAGTGCATGGAAGTAATAGGACTAATGATCGCAGCAATGGACGTGGTTCCTTTTGCTCGAATTCATCTAAGACCATTACAGCTGTGCATGCTCAATCAGTGGAATGGGGACTATACAGACTTGTCTCCCCAAATTCAAGTAGACCAGGTAACCAGGGACTCACTTCTCTGGTGGTTGACCCAGGATCACCTGTCTCAGGGAATGAGTTTCCGCAGACCGGAGTGGGTCATTGTCACGACCGACGCCAGCCTCTTGGGGTGGGGCGCGGTCTGGGACTCCCTGAAAGCTCAGGGCCTATGGTCTCGGGAAGAGTCGCTTCTCCCGATAAACATTTTGGAACTAAGAGCAATATTCAATGCGCTCCTGGCTTGACCTCAGCTAGCGAAAGCCAGGTTCATAAGATTTCAGTCGGACAACATAACGACTGTTGCGTACATCAATCATCAGGGGGGAACAAAGAGTTCCCTAGCGATGAAGGAAGTAACCAAGATCATCCAATGGGCCTAGAATCACTCCTGCCATCTATCTGCTATTCACATCCCAGGAGTAGACAACTGGGAGGCGGACTATTTGAGTCGTCAGACTTTCCATCCGGGGGAGTGGGAACTCCACCCGGAGGTCTTTGCTCAGTTAACCCAATTATGGGGCATTCCAGACATGGATTCCTTGTTACGGGTCCAGATCCAGGGATCCCAAGGCGATTCTAGTGGATGCATTAGTGGCGCCTTGGTCGTTCAACCTAGCGTATGTGTTTCCACCGTTTCCTCTCCTTCCCAGGCTCATAGCCAGGATCAAACAGGAAAAGGCCTCGGTGATTCTGATAGCTCCTGCGTGGCCACGCAGGACTTGGTATGCAGACCTGGTGAATATGTCATCGGCTCCACCATGGAAGCTACCTTTGAGACAGGATCTTCTAGTACAAGGTCCATTCGAACATCCAAATCTAGTTTCTCTGCAGCTGACTGCTTGGAAATTGAACGCTTGATTTTATCCAAACTTGGGTTTTCTAATTCTGTGATAGATACTCTGGTCCAAGCCAGAAAACCTGTGACTAGAAAGATTTACCATAAAATATGGCGTAAATATATCTGTTGGTGTGAATCCAAGGGATTCTCCTGGAGTAAAATAAAAATTCCAAGGATTCTCTCCTTTCTCCAAGAAGGTTTGGATAAAGGGTTGTCCGCTAGTTCTCTAAAGGGACAGATTTCTGCTTTATCTGTCTTGTTACACAAATGACTGGCAGCTGTGCCAGATGTACAAGCTTTTGTTCAGGCTTTGGTTAGAATCAAGCCTGTTTACAGAACCATGACTCCTCCTTGGAGTCTAAATTTAGTTCTTTCAGTTCTTCAAGGGGTTCCGTTTGAACCTTTACATTCCATAAATATTAAGTTATTATCTTGGAAAGTACTGTTTTTGGGTGCTATTTCTTCTGCTAGAAGAGTTTCTGAATTATCTGCTTTGCAGTGTAATCCACCCTATCTTGTTTTCCATTCAGATAAGGTTGTTTTGCGTACTAAGCCTGGTTTTCTTCCAAAAGTTGTTTCCAACAAGAATATTAACCAGGATATAGTTGTTCCTTCTCTGTGTCCGAAACCAGTTTCAAAGAAGGAACGTTTATTACACAATTTAGATGTTGTTCGTGCTTTAAAGTTCTATTTAGAAGCAACAAAAGATTTTAGACAAACCTCATCTTTGTTTGTCGTTTACTCTGGTAAGAGGAGAGGTCAAAAAGCTACTGCTACCTCTCTCTCTTTCTGGCTAAAAAGCATTATCCGATTGGCCTATGAGACTGCCGGACGACAGCCTCCTGACCGAATCACAGCTCACTCTACTAGGGCTGTGGCTTCCACATGGACCTACAAGAACGAGGCTTCTGTTGATCAGATATGTAAGGCAGCGACTTGGTATTCTCTGCACACATGCCAAATTCTACAAATTTGATACTTATGCTTCTTCGGAGGCTATTTTTGGGAGAAAGGTTTTGCAAGCCGTGGTGCCTTCCATTTAGGTAACCTGATTTGCTCCCTCCCTTCATCCGTGTCCTAAAGCTTTGGTATTGGTTCCCACAAGTAATGGATGACGCCGTGGACCGGACACACCAATGTTGGAGAAAACAGAATTTATGCTTACCTGATAAATTACTTTCTCCAACGGTGTGTCCAGTCCACGGCCCGCCCTGGTTTTCCTAATCAGGTTGAAAAATTTTTGTCTTTATACACTACAGTCACCACGGCACCCTATAGTTTCTCCTTTTTCTCCTAACCGTCGGTCGAATGACTGGGGGGCGGAGCTAGAGGGGGAGCTATATGGACAGCTCTGCTGTGTGCTCTCCTTGCCTTTCCCTGTAGGGGAGGAGAATATCCCACAAGTAATGGATGACGCCGTGGACCGGACACACCGTTGGAGAAAGTAATTTATCAGGTAAGCATAAATTCTGTTTTTTTAAGTTGCCAGACTTTTCATCCGGGGGAGTGGGAGCTTCACCCGGAGGTATTTGCCCAACTGATTCTTCGTTGGGACAAACCGGATCTGGATCTCATGGCATCTCGACAGAACGCCAAGCTTCCTTGTTACGGATCCAGGTCCAGGGACCCGGGAGCGGTGCTGGTAGATGCTCTAGCAGCCCCTTGGGTTTTCAACATAGCTTATGTGTTTCCACCTTTTCCGTTGCTACCTCGACTGATTGCCAGGATCAAACAGGAGAGAGCATCAGTGATTCTGATAGCGCCTGCGTGGCCACGCAGGACCTGGTATGCAGACCTAGTGGACATGTCGTCCTGTCCACCATGGTCTCTACCCCTGAGGCAGGACCTTCTAATTCAGGGTCCTTTCAACCATCCAAACCTAATTTCTCTGAGGCTGACTGCTTGGAAATTGAACGCTTGATTCTATCAAAGCGTGGGTTTTCGGATTCGGTTATTGATACATTAATACAGGCTCGGAAACCTGTTACCAGAAAAATTTACCACAAGATATGGCGTAAATATTTATATTGGTGTGAATCCAAGAGTTACTCATGGAGTAAGGTTAGGATTCCTAGGATATTGTCTTTTCTACAAGAGGGTTTAGAAAAGGGCTTATCCGCTAGTTCACTAAAGGGACAGATTTCTGCTCTGTCTATTCTTTTACACAAGCGTCTGGCAGAGAATCCAGTCGTCCAGGCTTTTTGTCAGGCTTTGGCAAGGATTAAGCCTGTGTTTAAAGCTGTTGCTCCTCCGTGGAGCTTAAACTTGGTTCTTAAAGTTCTTCAGGGGGTTCCGTTTGAACCCCTTCATTCCATTGATATTAAGCTTTTATCTTGGAAAGTTCTGTTTTTGATGGCTATTTCCTCGGCTCGAAGAGTCTCTGAGTTATCTGCCTTAAATTGTGATTCTCCTTATCTGATCTTTCATTCAGACAAGGTAGTTCTGCGTACTAAACCTGGGTTTTTACCTAAGGTTGTTTCTAACAAGAATATCAATCAAGAGATTGTTGTTCCATCCTTATGTCCTAATCCTTCTTCAAAGAAGGAACGTCTTTTGCATAATCTAGACGTGGTCCGTGCTCTGAAGTTCTACTTACAGGCAACTAAAGATTTTCGACAAACTTCTTCTCTGTTTGTCATTTACTCTGGACAGAGGAGAGGTCAAAAGGCTTCGGCTACCTCTCTCTCTTTTTGGCTTCATAGCATAATACGCTTAGCCTATGAGACTGCTGGACAGCAGCCTCCTGAAAGAATTACAGCTCATTCCACTAGAGCTGTGGCTTCCACTTGGGCCTTTAAGAATGAGGCCTCTGTTGAACAGATTTGCAAGGCTGCAACTTGGTCTTCACTTCATACTTTTTCCAAATTTTACAAATTTGACACTTTTGCTTCTTCGGAGGCTATTTTTGGGAGAAAGGTTCTACAGGCAGTGGTTCCTTCTGTTTAATGTTCCTGCCTTGTCCCTCCCATCATCCGTGTACTTTAAGCTTTGGTATTGGTATCCCATAAGTAATGGATGACCCGTGGACTGAACACACTTAACAAGAGAAAACATAATTTATGCTTACCTGATAAATTTATTTCTCTTGTAGTGTGTTTAGTCCACGGCCCGCCCTGTCTATTTGAGACAGGTTCTAAAGTTTAAATTATAACTCCAGTCACCACTGCACCCTATAGTTTCTCCTTTCTCGTCTTGTTTCGGTCGAATGACTGGATATGACATGTGAGGGGAGGAGCTATATAGCATCTCTGCTTGGGTGATCCTCTTGCAACTTCCTGTTGGGAAGGAGAATATATCCCATAAGTAATGGATGACCCGTGGACTGAACACACTACAAGAGAAATAAATTTATCAGGTAAGCATAAATTATGTTATCTGCTGGACTGATACTTTGTTACTGAACCCTGCCTGTCTCACTACGCTAACTGGTTAACCCCTTATCTGCTGAACTGATACTTGTTACTGAACCTTGCCTGTCTCACTACGCTACCTGGTTAACCCCTAATCTGCTGGACTGATACTTTGTTGCCGAATCCTTGCCTGTCTTACTATGCTACCTGGTTAACCCCTGAATTGCTTGTCTGCTTTCTGTTGGTGTATCCTGTCTGCCTATTTGCCTTGTGCTGTCCTGCCTGTAGTGAGTGCCACTCTCCTCATTTTCCTGATATTCTCTGCTCTGGGATATTCCCTATCATTCCGACTCAACGCCGGGATAACAAGACTACTGGCCGAGTGCGGTCTGATAGAGGAGTATCCCACAATCCTAACATTATACTTGGGCCATGGAACCGGATGAAGTGGCACGAGCTGTTTATCTCCAAGGACAGATGTTGGGAACCCATACTACACAATTGCTGAATATGGATTCCAAGCTTGAGGCTATCACCACTCAACTCTCCTTACTGGTCACTTCGAGGAGTACCACTCCTGTTGTTACACCGCCAGTCCCTGCTCCTAGTACTGTGGCTTTTCCCTCTGCTTCTGGAAGCATACCCCGGATACCTTTGCCTGACAAGTATAAAGGTACTACAGATTGCAGGGGTTTCCTTAACCAATGCAGGCTGCACTTCTGTAATGATCCCCACACCTTTCAGTCTCCCCAGTCAAGGGTTACCTTTATCATTTCCTTGCTGAAAGACAAGACCCTAGCCTGGGTCTCTCCTCTTCTGGAACAGGACGCTCCACTCCTGCATGATGCTGATGAGTTAATCTCTGCTTTTTCTGCTGTGTTTGGGACTTCTGGCCGTACCTCTGCTGCAGAATATTCCCTCCTGGATCTTCACCAGGGCAACAGACCCGTGGCTCAGTTTGCTGTGGAGTTCCACACCTTAGCACTTGAAACCACTTGGGATGGCAGTGCTCTCAAGACAGCCTTCAGGAGGAGTCTGCATGAATGTATCAAAGATGAACTCACCTATGGGGATATTCCTTCTTCTTTGGAGGACTTTATAGCACTTTGTATCAGCCTGGACTCTCGCTTTCAGGAGAGACAAGTGTAGAGAGACCGAACTAGGAGGGTCCTCCCTTCTCGTCTCCCTGTTCGTTCGGCTCAGGTGGTATCCTCTACCCCTTCTGCAGCTCCAGTTACCTCAGTGGAGGAACCCATGGACCTCTCTTCCTTCAAACCTTCAGAGTCCGAGAGACAGAGAAAGAGGAGACTGAGACTATGCTTTTATTGTGGCTCTAACTCTCACCAACTAAAGGACTGTGGCATTCGGCCGGGAAAAGCCAATGCTTAGAGGATAACACAGGGGTACCTCTAAGCATGATCTCTACCAAACCCCCTCACTCCTCTCGGATCCTGGTACGTGTTACCCTTACCTTCCTTCAGAATACTGTCCACACTCAGGCCTTTATTGATTCGGGGGCAGCTGGCAACTTCCTGGATCACAGTTTTATGATTCAAGTTGGTCTACCTCTTCTACAGAGAAGACATTGTCTCTAGATAACTACCTTGGTTCAGGTTTGATCCATTTTGAGTTAGCACCCCTCACCCTGACTGTCAGTGTTCTTCATACCGAACAGCTCGAGTTTGAGGTCATTCATTCCCCAGCTCAGCCTGTCATCCTTGGCCTCCCTTGGCTTCGCTTACACAATCCACAGTTCGACTGGGCTGAGGGACAACTGGTTTCTTGGGGTGCCTCCTGTTTCCACTCCTGCCTTGCTAAAGTCACTCCCCTGCTCCACGTTCCCATAGCCAGCATCCTGACTCCCTCCATCCTTCCTTTGGTATATGCAGACTTTGCTGATGTGTTTGAGAAAAAAGCAGCCGATGTGCTGCCACCCCACCGTCCCTATGACTGCAAGATCGACCTCCTTCCCGGAGCCCCACTTCCTAAAGACAGGACGTATCCACTCTCCAAGGCTGAAACCAAATCCATGGAGGAGTACATCCAAGAGAACCTAGGTAAAGGTTTCATTCGCCCTTCTTCCTCTCCTGCTGGGGCTGGCTTCTTTTTTGCTGGTAAGAAGGATGGTGAGTTCAGACCCTGCATAGACTACAGGGCCTTGAACAACATAAACATCAAGAATCGCTATCCCATACCACTGATCACCGAATTGTATGACTCACTCCAGAATGCACGCTTCTTCACTAAATTGGACTTACGTGGGGCATACAATTTAATTTGCATCTCTCCAGGCCACAAATGGAAGACTGCCTTCAACACAAGATCTGGGCATTACGAATACCTTGTAATGCCCTTTGGGCTGTGTAATGCCCCTGCAGTCTTCCAGGCGTTTGTCAACAACGTATTTCGTGACCTCCTCAACCGCACTGTCATCCTCTCTTGCACTTTAGAGGAGCATCACAGGCACGTGAGACAGGTACTTCTTCGTCTCAGGGTTAACTCATTGGTAGCGAAGCTAGAAAAGTTTGAGTTTGATCAAGTCCGGATCCAATTCCTTGGATATGTCATCTCGAAGGAGGGTTTTGCCATGGATCCTGCTAAACTCACCGCTGTACTAGAATGGCCTCAACCTTCCTCCTTAAAGGAATTACAGAGGTTCTTGGGGTTCTCCAATTATTACCGCAAGTTCATAAAGAACTTTTCCCAAACAGTCGCTCCTCTCACTGAATTGACTAGACGGAATAAGTACTGCAAACATTGGCCTCCTGAGGCCATAAATGCCTTTTCTTCTCTGAAAAAGGCTTTCTGTTCTGCTCCTGTCCTCCGCCATCCTGATCCTGACCTAGAAATTACTCATCGACTCAACCCTCGTCAGGCCAGGTGGGCCTTGTTCTTTTCCCGTTTTCACTTTGTGGTTTCCTACCTTCCTAACATAACAAGACTACTGGCCGAGTTCAGTCTGATAGAGGAGTATCCCACTTTAGAGGTTGATGCCTCAGAGGTAGGGGCTGGAGCAGTTCTTACCCAAAGAGACCCTCTGACTTCCAAATCACACCCTGTAGCCTTTTTTTCAAAACGTTTCACTCCTGCTGAGAGGAACTATGATGTGGGAAATCGTGAACTCTTAGCCATTAAAATGGCCTTAACCGAATGGCGTAACTGGTTGGAGGGCACCGCCAATCCTATTCAAATCCTCACCGACCATAAGAATCTGACTTACCTAGAAATTACTCATCGACTCAACCCTCGTCAGGCCAGGTGGGCCTTGTTCTTTTCCCGTTTTCACTTTGTGGTTTCCTACCTTCCTAACATAACAAGACTACTGGCCGAGTTCAGTCTGATAGAGGAGTATCCCACTTTAGAGGTTGATGCCTCAGAGGTAGGGGCTGGAGCAGTTCTTACCCAAAGAGACCCTCTGACTTCCAAATCACATCCTGTAGCCTTTTTTTCAAAACGTTTCACTCCTGCTGAGAGGAACTATGATGTGGGAAATCGTGAACTCTTAGCCATTAAAATGGCCTTAACCGAATGGCGTAACTGGTTGGAGGGCACCGCCAATCCTATTCAAATCCTCACCGACCATAAGAATCTGACTTACCTAGAAATTACTCATCGACTCAACCCTCGTCAGGCCAGGTGGGCCTTGTTCTTTTCCCGTTTTCACTTTGTGGTTTCCTACCTTCCTAACATAACAAGACTACTGGCCGAGTTCAGTCTGATAGAGGAGTATCCCACGAGCCTCACATTATCTCCACAATGCCTACTTTAATCATTTGTAATGCTACATGTAAGTAACAATTGGGTGTATGTGGATGGGGAACCTCTATTTCTGACTCTAACTAATAATACCTGAATTCTCACATAACCTCTATAGTTGGGAATTGGGGAAGAAAGGACAGATTAGGATTGGGATGTTTATGATTTCACTAGAGAATAAAGGTCTTATAATGGGAATTTTATATTGCACTCAACTGAATACTGGAACTCTATGTCTAATGCCGCAGGGCATAGGGTCCATGCCTTGTGGCAGCTTTCTATCCTATTTTTCCACCCATGTAACTTTGCACTAAACCTTCAGACTCCCTATGTTTATCTAAGGGGTTGTTATGTTTAAATGTCCCTTTCATAAAAGGCACAGATCTGTGTTTTGGTATATCATTTGATACTGGTCCTTGTTTTGAATTACAGTCAAGATAACCAATGTATTGGGGTCTACAGGGAGTGCAAAATTATTAGGCAAATGAGTATTTTGACCACATCATCCTCTTTATGCATGTTGTCTTACTCCAAGCTGTATAGGCTCGAAAGCCTACTACCAATTAAGCATATTAGGTGATGTGCATCTCTGCATCTCTGTGTGGTCAAATGACATCAACACCCTATATCAGGTGTGCATAATTATTAGGCAACTTCCTTTCCTTTGGCAAAATGGGTCAAAAGAAGGACTTGACAGGCTCAGAAAAGTCAAAAATAGTGAGATATCTTGCAGAGGGATGCAGCACTCTTAAAATTGCAAAGCTTCTGAAGCGTGATCATCGAACAATCAAGCGTTTCATTCTAAATAGTCAACAGGGTCGCAAGAAGCGTGTGGAAAAACCAAGGCGCAAAATAACTGCCCATGAACTGAGAAAAGTCAAGCGTGCAGCTGCCAAGATGCCACTTGCCACCAGTTTGGCCATATTTCAGAGCTGCAACATCACTGGAGTGCCCAAAAGCACAAGGTGTGCAATACTCAGAGAAATGGCCAAGGTAAGAAAGGCTGAAAGACGACCACCACTGAACAAGACACACAAGCTGAAACATAAGACTGGGCCAAAAAATATCTCAAGACTGATTTTTCTAAGGTTTTATGGACTGATGAAATGAGAGTGAGTCTTGATGGGCCAGATGGATGGGCCCATGGCTGGATTGGTAAAGGGCAGAGAGCTCCAGTCCGACTCAGACGCCAGCAAGGTGGAGGTGGAGTACTGGTTTGGGCTGGTATCATCAAAGATGAGCTTGTGGGGCCTTTTCGGGTTGAGGATGGAGTCAAGCTCAACTCCCAGTCCTACTGCCAGTTTCTGGAAGACAACTTCTTCAAGCAGTGGTACAGGAAGAAGTCTGCATCCTTCAAGAAAAACATGATTTTCATGCAGGACAATGCTCCATCACACGCGTCCAAGTACTCCACAGCGTGGCTGGCAAGAAAGGGTATAAAAGAAGAAAATCTAATGACATGGCCTCCTTGTTCACCTGATCTGAACCCCATTGAGAACCTGTGGTCCATCATCAAATGTGAGATTTACAAGGAGGGAAAACAGTACACCTCTCTGAACAGTGTCTGGGAGGCTGTGGTTGCTGCTGCATGCAATGTTGATGGTGAACAGATCAAAACACTGACAGAATACATGGATGGCAGGCTTTTGAGTGTCCTTGCAAAGAAAGGTGGCTATATTGGTCACTGATTTGTTTTTGTTTTGTTTTTGAATGTCAGAAATGTATATTTGTGAATGTTGAGATGTTATATTGGTGTCACTGGTAAAAATAAATAATTGAAATGGGTATATATTTGTTTTTTGTTAAGTTGCCTAATAATTATGCACAGTAATAGTCACCTGCACACACAGATTTCCCCCTAAAATAGCTATAACTAAAAACAAACTAAAAACTACTTCCAAAACTATTCAGCTTTGATATTAATGAGTTTTTTGGGTTCATTGAGAACATGGTTGTTGTTCAATAATAAAATTAATCCTCAAAAATACAACTTGCCTAATAATTCTGCACTCCCTGTATATGCAAATTTGAATGTTTCATCCTCCCATTAAACCAAAATGTCCAGTGTACTCCTGGGAGATAAGCTCTTACTCACATATAATATATTTTTTGCTCACATATTGGAGTTTACCGGTTAATTGTTATTGGTTAGTCTGTAAATAGATTGATTCTCCCCACTGCCATATTAATATTGATTGTTTAAATACTTTTCTCTTATTTCCCTGGTCCAAGATCACCTTTCTGCCTCCGCACTACCAACAAATTAGGTTCTGGTTTGTCAGACAATACACCTGATTACTGCAGGTTATTGCTGCATATTTGATATTCTGACTATACACTAACAGTAATGTATACTTCATATAATGTCAAGATTATGTAGGGCAAGCATATTTAATACTGTCTAGTTCTTCTGGTTAAATGTTACACTGCGTGACATTCACACTCTGGTAGCCATCACTTCACATACAATTACTTTCACTTGCTAAAAGCCCAAGGCCATACTACCCCCATTCATTGTACATGCTACCTATATATTATCTCATTTGGGTCAGGACAGCTCTCTATCAAGTCTCGCACTCATGTGGCTCCGTTATAATCTTTAGGCTCCTACCCCCTCACCTATCAATATTCTTTAGCACTGCATGTCTTATTCTGCGCTTCTCTCAAAACATACTGCATCTGTAATTATTTATATCTACTCCTACACATTGTATTTTCCCCTATAATGATAGTTCAATAGTTAGACCTAGGAGAGGTCTTAAAAGTTTACCGAGGGATACTTATTGCATAAAGAAAAAATAGAGGTTGTATTTTTGGAGTACATTTGGCAAACATGTTGTATTGGAGACATGACTTATATATATATATATATGTGTGTGTGTGTGTTTCTTAAACCAGTGCCTCACCAGCATCTGAGGTCACCGCACGTCACTGATATATAATATATATATATATATATATATATATATATATGTTTAGTACTTCGGTATAATGGATGTAATGTGTTTACATGTGTATTCACCAGCTTGTACAAACTCTCATTTATATATGTTACTAACTACTATCTGTTGTTTGCTTAAATTTGAATTCCCCTCTAAAGTGTTTGTATAATAGGTTAGACCTAAGAGAGGTCATAAAAGTTTATGGAGGGATATTTTTCCCATAAAGAAAAAAACTGGAGGTTGTATTTCTTGAATACATTTGGCAACAATGTTTTGTTTAGAGACACGTCTTATACATATACAGTAGGATCTCAATTATCCGGAACTCAAGCAACAAAAAAAAATATGTTAGAGCATAAATGTGAGCATAAATGTGCTAAAGAAACAGTCCGGATCTCTTTAAACAGCAGGAGCTGCAGTAGCTGCATTAAATAGAGCGATAGACACACTTATCTGCTAAGTAATTACAGGTATACTGCTGCACTTACGATTGCATCAGCTTGGCAATCAGGGCGGGCTATCTCGCGGCGGTACAGCATCCCTCTGTCATGTATCCCTCTTCTGGACCAGGGAGCAAGGGAGAGCCCAATAATGCTCAATCAATAACAAATTCCCAGGACGGCTTAATCTCTTGCTGAAAACAATGTGTTTATTAAGAATATAATACAAGTGTAATTCCAGAATAAACACATTGTTTTCAGCAAGAGATTGAGCCGTTCTAGAAATTTATTATTGATTAAGCATCCTGTTGAAACCTCATACGATACGTATATCCTGTCTAGTGTGCGCCTCTAACCGGCTCCTGCCCATGTGATCCATTATAGAACTAGTTAGACTTATTTTTAATAGTGACTCTCAAGCAACCGGAAATACACTTATCCGGAATATACCAATCCCCATGGGTGCCGGTTAATTGAGATTCTACTGTATATGTATAGTCACATCGAATTTGTGTCTCTTTTTTACCATATTTATTTCATAGACTTGCCAAATCATTGTTGCTTGTATTTATATATGTATTGTACTTCAACATAATAGATGTAATGCATTTCCAAATGTATTCACCAGCTTTGTACAAATTCTCAAACCTCAATAAAAAATTTAAAAAAAAAAAGACTTTATTTTGGAAAAAAAATTTTTAGCGAAAAAAAGCTGTTTATATTTTATCCCTCCCTTTTTTATTTTGTTACTCGTGGACTTCCACATCTTGGGTATTATATCCCATGTGAAACAAATCGTGGACTCTCGTCACCTTTATGAAAGAAAACATAATTTATATAAGAACTCTGAAAGTTCCCTTTTTCTTAGGAACAATGTAGAAGTTAGAATAAAACCCCATTCCCTGTTCCAACAAAGGAACAGGAGCAATCACTCCCATAGATTCTAGATCCGAAACTGACTAAAAAAAGCTTGATCCTTCACAGGATTTCTCGGAACATTGGA
The DNA here is from genome assembly GCF_027579735.1 of Bombina bombina. NCBI lineage: Eukaryota > Metazoa > Chordata > Amphibia > Anura > Bombinatoridae > Bombina > Bombina bombina. The sequence goes on from NC_069510.1 coordinate 93,648,759, forward strand.
TAGAAAAAAAACATAATTTATGTAAGAACTTACCTGATAAATTAATTTCTTTCATGGTGGCGAGAGTCCACAAGGTCCTCTTCCTATTATGGGTTGTTTTTAACAGTGCACATCTTTTTTCCTGTTCCTTTTTTTATGGAATCCTGTGAAGGATCAGGCTTTTTCTCTCCTAAGAAGTCCACGGAATCATCAATTACTAATGGGAATATCACTCCTGGCCAGCAGGAGGAGGCAAAGAGCACCACAGCAAAGCTGATATATATGTCACTTCCCTTACCCATAAACCCCAGTCATTCTCTTTGCCTCTCGTGCAAGGAGGAGGGGAAGTATTTGGTATAAAGGTTCTTCAAGTAGTGGTGCCTTCTGTTTAGGTTACCTGTCTTGTCCCTCCCTAATCATCTGTGTCCTCTAGCTTGGGTATTGGTTCCCACTAGTAATTGATGATTCCATGGACTCACCATATCTTAGGAAAGAAAACATAATTTATGCTTACAGTACCTGATAAATGTATTTATTTCCGAATATAGTGAGTCCATGGCCCACCCTTTATTTTAAGACAGTTATTTTTAACTAAAACCTCAGGCACCTCTACACCATTGTGTTATCTTCTTTTTCCATTTCGCTTCGGCTGAATGACTGGGGATTATGGGTAAGGGAAGTGACATATATAGCAGCTTTGCTGTGGTGCTCTTTGCCTCCTCCTGCTGGCCAGGAGTATTATTCCCACTAGTAATTGATGATTCCGTGTACTCACCATATCCGGAAATAAATAAATTTATCAGGTAAGCATAAATTATGTTTTTTAGTCAGTTTCGGATCTAGAATCTATGGGAGTGATTGTTCCTGTTCCTTTGTTGGAACAGGGAATGGGGTTTCATTCTAACTTCTTCATTGTTCCTAAGAAGAAGGGAACTTTCAGACCAGCTCTCGATCTAAAAGCTCTAAATAAATTTCTCAGAGTTCCTACTTTCTAAATGGTGACTATTCGGACTTTCCTGCCTATTGTTCAGCAAGGTCAGTTTATGTCCACAATAGATTTAAAGGATGCTATTCAAGGAACATCATCGGTTTGTAAGGTTTTGCCTTTCTGGACTAGCATTTTCAGTTTGTTGCTCTACCGTTTGGTCTGGCTACAACTCCCAGAATATTTTCTAAAGTCCTGGGTACCCTTTTGTCTGTGATCAGAACTCAGGGTATTGCAGTGTTTCCTTACCATGATGATATCTTGGTTCAAGCTCCATCTTTTTATTTAACACACTCTTGTTTCTTCAACAACATAGTTGGAAAATCAATTTTCCAAAGAGTTTGCTGGATCCTCGGACAAAGTTTTTTTGTTTTTTTTCTGGGGGGTTCAGATAGATTCAGTTTCCATGAGACTTTCCTAGACAGATATATGGAGGATGTTGTTAGTGTCCACCTGTCTAAATCTGCATTCTCTTTCTTTTCCCTCAGTTGCACTTTGCATGAAGGTGTTATGTCTCATGATTGCGGCTTCAGATGCTATTCCTTTTTTCCGCGTCTTCATGAGGCCTCTTCTGCTTTGTATGCTTTGTCAGCGGTGCAGGGATCTTACTCTGCTATCTCAAAGGATTCATCTAGATTTCAGAACAAGCCAGTCTATGTCTTGGTTGCTGAATCATCAGCTTTTTACGCAGGCAGCTTCTTTTGTTCATCCTTCTTGATCTGTAATCTCTACAGATGCAAGTCTTTCAGGATGGGGGCCGTCTGAGAGTCTCAGAGAGCGCATGGGGTTTGGTCATCTAGGAAGGTGAGGTTATCTTTAAATGTTTTAGAACTCTGTGCAATTTTCAGAACCCTTCAGAGTTGGCCTTTGTTGAAAAGGGAGTACTATCTCCGTTTTCAGACAGGCAATGTTACAGCAGTAGCATATGTCAATCATCAAGCGGGAAGTAAGTAAATTGTCAAACTGTTTGCTGTTCGTATTCCTAGGGTGGACAACTGGGAAGCAGATATTCTCAGTCGTCAGTCCTTGCATCCAGGAGAGTGGTCACTTTATCTGTATGTTTTCAATCAGATAGTGGATCTTTGGGGTCTCCCAGAGATAGATCTAAAGGCCTCTCGGTTGAATCACATACTTCCCAGGTTCTGTGCGAGATCCAGGGATCCTCAAGCAGTGTTTGTGGATGCTCTGGTAGTTCCATGGTCATTTTGACTAGCTTATATGTTTTGCACCTCTGGTTCTTCTTCCCAGGCTGGTTGCCAAAATCAGACAAGAGGGAGGGTTAGTGATTCTAATTGCTCCAGCTTGGTCTTGCAGAGTTCGGTAAGCATATCTAGTTCAGACGTCCAATTGCCCTCCTTGATCACTTCCTTTGCATCCAGACCATCTGTCACAATGTCTGTTTTTTTATCCAGCTCTCAAATTTCTAAGTTTTATGGCATGGAGATTGAACGAATAGTTCTTAAGCAGAGAGAGTTTTCTGACTGTTATTGAAACTCTGATACAGGCTTGTAAGAAGTGTCCAGGAAGATTTATTATAAGATATGGAGGACCTTTATCTCTTGATGTTCAGATCATGGTTTTCCTGGCATTCTTTTAGAATTCCTAGGAATTTGCAGTTTCTGCAAGATGGTTGGGAAAATGGTTTATCTGCCAGTTCTTTGAAGGGTCAGATTTCAGCTCTTTTAGTTCTATTCCTCAAGAAGTTTGTTAATCTTCCAGATATTCGTATTTAATGCATGCTGGTATCTGGCTCTATGGCCAATCATTGGATGCCTCAGGAATGAGGAAGTTCAGTGATGCCCCAAAAAACTGCCCCATGGTCATGTGATCACTGTGACAGCCAGTCACAATGATCAAATGTAAAATATGATAAGCTATTGTTTAATAATGGCTAGTCTTGGTCCCTCCCCTTCTGTCCCAGTGAACACATATCCTTAGTGATAAAAGGGTTAAACATAGTGTCAAAATACCTCTAGAAAATTCTCTGGGTTGTCTAAATTCTACAAATATATATATATATATATATCAGTTTGGAATTGGGTGACCGCTATTTAGCTTACAATCCAAGTATAGCACATTTTAGCGTTGAACCAATAATTCCATCTTTGTAGTATTTGGGCTATATTTGCTATGATTTCCTTGTAAACATAGACATAAGTGTTAATTCTAAAATCAGGACAACATAATTAATCTATTTGGCAGTGTTTTTCTTTAGCTACACTTTTTTTTTGTAGAAATGTTAAAAAAAGAAAACTGCAAAAAAAATGTTTTTATTATTTTTGCCCAATTTTTAGTAATAAATTCCTATTTATTATTATTTTATGTACCCATATAGGGTATCACAGGAATGGCCTGTTTGTGCGTTACAAAACGATGTATAATATGTTTGGGTGAATTTAAAGGGATATGAAACCCAAAATTTTTCTTTCATGATTCAGATAGAGAACACAATTTTAAACAACTTTCCAATTTACTTCTATTGTTTAATGTGCTTCCTTCTCTTGTTATCCTTTACTAAAAGTTTATCTAGGTAAGCTCAGGAGCAGCAAAGAACCTAGGATCTAGCTGCTGATTGGTGGCTGCATATATATACCGATCGTCACTGGCTCACACATGTGTTCAGTTAGAAACCAGTAGTGCATTGCTGCTCGTTTAACAAATGATACCAATAGAATGAAACAAATCAGATAATAGAAGTAAATTATAAAGTTGTTTAAAATTGTGTTCTCTATCTGAATCATGAAAGAAAATATTTGGGTTTCATGTCCCTTTAACGAGAGCAGATAATTAAGGTGGAACCAGTAGTGAGCAAAAATTCCAAAATTGCCTGTGTCATTTAAAAGAATGTAAACTGGTAATAACCTCTGTCGTTAAAGGGTTAATCTGCATTTCAGTCTACTTATTTTTTTTTTTAATTTTATTTATTGTACACCTCCCCGTACACCGCTAAAAATCTGTTGGTGTTATGGATATAAAATAACATAATTTTAACTTTTATCACTATCTCAGTGAGTTTATGAAAATTCAAGTATAGACATTCCCTGGTCTACAAAACAGATTCATAACCCTGACCTATCAACATGCTGATTCGTTTTGCTGAGAAGGATTATGAGGATGAACAATATACGGCTAGAATGAAAACCGATAATCGTGTGACTGCTCCTAAGTCGGATTTAAATCCAGATAGATTTAATTCTATATAAGAAAAAAAAAAAAACACAGTAAATTTAATCATAAACAGTTTTACAGAGCTTGGCACAAACTAAATGTTATTCAATAAGTTTATTGTTATTTATAAAACTATTTTGGTTATACATTATTATATCTTTGTCCCCGATTTGCACATTTACTAACTATTTTGGCATGAAGTCCCAAAATCCAAGCCGTTTTTGACAGTCAACTTGTTAATGTTTCTTGAACAGTTGCCAAATGGTGTATATTTTCCTGTAATTACTGTTTTACATTTATTTTTTATGATCATTTCCCATGTTGTTCCTCTCTGAGGAGCTATATCCTTGAGATGTCAGTCAATAACAGCCGTGGTAGATGTACGTCCTGGGAATGGGCGGATTTCTCCTGCTTCACTCATATACACTCTGTGCCTAATTGGGTTCTTGGAATCTGGATGTTTTGCTTTTATTTTCTTTAACCTTTAATTCTGTCCCCTGGGCGCAAGCAGATGACGCCCATAACATACTAGAGAGAGATTAGACTGTTCTGAGGTAATTGGTGGCAATTTGAGAAGGCTGCCCTTCCTTAATGCTTTGGGGATTTTCACCACAAATATAATGATTGGTTAATCAAGGGGCATTTAGACCAAGTGCATATTTAGCTAGAGAGGTCCGGTTTGTACTCAGTATAACTATAGAGTGCTGCCCCTTTTTGACAAGGGAAGCCCATAAGTATTTTTCCAAGGATAATAAGGCCAATTAACTTATTTAGTTCACTTCTGGATGCAAAGGAAATACATGTTATATACTTTAGGAATGTATGAAGTAATTTCAACTTAAACCATCGTATTGTTTTTAGGAAATATTTCCGATAATTGTACTCACTAATCAAGTTCAGTTTGACCAAGTCTGTTCAGAGTCGTTGAAAACCTGATACAAGACAGTGTTAATTCTAGCTTTCAATTATACTTAGAATTTGATACTTTTTTCCCCCACCAATTTCTCTTAATTCTAATTAACTTTAATGTCTAATGAGATATTCTGGCAATGTACAAAAAAATTATGTAATACTGAATCATCCAGGGCAGTGCCAAGCTATAAATTAGAAACACCAAGTAGAATGCCAACGAATGAGATATACCCAGGGGAGTACCAACCAAGGAACAACACACTCTAGTTACATTACCAACAAAGGTGTAAGATACACTCATTTGAACACCAACCAAGGACTGACTTATACCCAGGGCAGTGCCCACCAAGGAATGACACACACCAACTACAGTCAAAGAATGGCATACATTGATGACAATACCAACCAAAGAATGGCATATATCCAGTGAAGTGCCAATCAAGGAATGATACACTCCAAGTACATTACCAGCAAATGAATAAGACACATCCATTACAATGCCAAAAAACAGACAGAGCAGTTCTAACCATGAAATAGCACACTCTATGCAAATTTCCAGCAATGGAATGAGATACACAAATGATTATACCAGACAAGGAATAGTGCACACTCAGGGCCGTGCCAACCAAGGACAGAAACACATCCTAGAAAGTTTCATCTAAGAAATGAAACACATGCAGGGAAGTACCGTTCATGCAAAAACACAGCTAGAACAATTTACCTATAGAAAAGCTCACACAAAGAACACTGCCATCCATATAACAATAGATGCTCATAGCAATAGGAGCAAGTGAATGAGATACACTTAAAAATGCTAATTAAGGATTGAGATAGCCTGGGCAAAGCCATCATAAAATGGCGGAAGCTCAAGGCAATGCCAAAGAGCAGAAGATACACCAAGGAGAGTGCTTAACAGGAAATAAGATTGTGCCCACAACTGTGCCATCCAGGAAATTAGATTGTGCTCAATACTTTACCAGTGGTGGAATAAGACTGTTCCCAGGACTGTGTCATCCAGGAAATGAGACAGTACCCAGATATATGGTATCCAGGTAATGAGAGTGTACCCGGGACGTTGTCAGCCAATGGAATGGGACACATCCACAATGTCAAACATGGAATTATGTCCATGCAGGGAATCATACTGTACCCAGGGCAGTTCCATACAGGGAATCATACTGTACCCAGGACAGTGCCATGCAGGGAATCATACTGTACCCAGGGCAGTTCCATACAGGGAATCATACTGTACCCAGGGCAGTTCCATACAGGGAATCATACTGTACCCAGGACAGCTCCATATAGGGAATCATACTGTACCCAGGACAGCTCCCTGCAGGGAATCATACTGTACCCAGGACAGCTCCCTGCAGGGAATCATACTGTACCCAGGGCAGTTCCATGCAGGGAATCATACTGTACCCAGGGCAGTTCCATGCAGGGAATCATACTGTACCCAGGACAGTGCCATGCAGGGAATCATACCGTACCCAGGACAGTTCCATAAAGGGAATCATACTGTACCCAGGACAGCTCCATGCAGGGAATCATACTGTACCCAGGACAGTTCCATAAAGGGAATCATACTGTACCCAGGACAGTGCCATGCAGGGAATCATACTGTACCCAGGACAGTTCCATAAAGGGAATCATACTGTACCCAGGACAGTGCCATGCAGGGAATCATACTGTACCCAGGACAGTTCCATGCAGGGAATCATACTGTACCCAGGGCAGTTCCATAAAGGGAATCATACTGTACCCAGGACAGTGCCATGCAGGGAATCATACTGTACCCAGGACAGTGCCATGCAGGGAATCATACTGTACCAAGGACAGTGCCATGCAGGGAATCATACTGTACCCAGGACAGTGCCATACAGGGAATCATACTGTACCCAGGACAGTGCCATACAGGGAATCATACTGTACCCAGGACAGTTCCATGCAGGGAATCATACTGTACCCAGGGCAGTTCCATACAGGGAATCATACTGTACCCAGGACAATTCCATGCAGGAAATCATACTGTACCCAGGACAGCTCCATGCAGGGAATCATACTGTACCCAGGGCATTTCCATACAGGGAATCATACTGTACCCAGGACAGTGCCATGCAGGGAATCATACTGTACCCAGGACAATTCCATGCAGGAAATCATACTGTACCCAGGACAGTTCCATGCAGGGAATCATACTGTACCCAGGACAGTTCCATGCAGGGAATCATACTGTACCCAGGACAGCTCCATGCAGGGAATCATACTGTACCCAGGACAGTTCCATGCAGGGAATCATACTGTACCCAGGACAGCTCCATGCAGGGAATCATACTGTACCCAGGACAGTTCCATGCAGGGAATCATACTGTACACAGGACAGTGCCATGCAGGGAATCATACTGTACACAGGACAGTTCCATGCAGGGAATCATACTGTACACAGGACAGTTCCATGCAGGGAATCATACTGTACCCAGGACAGTTCCATGCAGGGAATCATACTGTACCCAGGACAGTTCCATCCAGGGAACAAGAGTGTGTCCAGGACATTGTCATCCAGGCAATGAGACACTCCAAGTACAGTGCCATCCAAGGAACAAAATTGGCTATTGATATCAATATTCTTACAGGGGGTATATTAAAATTGGCCCTGCTATTGGCTAGATTTGCGTTACATCACACTTTGGGGCCCATTTATCAAGCTCCGAATAGAGCTTGAAGGCTTGTGTTTCTGGCGAGAAACAGCAGTTATGAAGCAGCGGTCTAAAGACCGCTGCTCCATAACCTGTCCGCCTACTCTGAGCAGGGGGAAAGACCGCTGCAATTCAACCCGATCGAATACAATCGGGTTGATTGACACCTCCCTGATGGCGGCCAATTGGTCGAGAATCTGCAGGGGGCGGCGTTGCACCAGCAGCTCACAAGAGCTGCTGGTGCAATGCTAAATACGGAGAGCGTATTGCTCTTCGCATTCAGCGAGGTCTGGCGGATCTAATCCGCACTCTCAGAGGCGTTTTATATTAAAAGAGTCTGATGCAAACAACAAAGTAAGGACCAAAAGTAAAAGAGAATAAGTCTACTGGCAAAGCACAGATGTAACCATTAAAAATAAAGTACCATACTCTTGTGTCACTTAAATGTTTTATAGCTTAAAGGGACAATCAAGATTTAAAATTAAAGGGACAGTCTAGACCCAATACATTATTTTTATTATTGTTACATACCACAGACGCATCCTGCAACTGGTCCCACATCTATAAGCTTGTAAGAAGTACATGAAACATTTAAATATCGTTTGTTAGGTGACAAAAATGATTGCCAAGCTCCGCCCACCTATTGTGTGTATATTTTAGTATGTTAAGTTTATAAAGCTAATACATGTAATCTAAAGGTAGTTTAATATCAATTTTATTACCTTGTCTTGTTATCCTTTGCTGAAGGAACAGCATTGCACTGTTGACCGCTAGCTGAACACATCTAGTTAGCCAATCACAAGAGACAAATGTGTACAGGCACCAATCCGCAACTAGCTTCCACTAGTATAGGATATGTGTGTATTCTTTTTTCAACAAGGGATACCAAAAGAACAAAGCACATTTGAAAATAGAAGTGAATTTAAAGGTGTTTTAAAATTACATGCTCTGTCTGTGTAATGCAAGTTGAAAGGGACAGTCTACACCTTAGTCATCTTAAAGTGAACAGCCTCTTGTACCGCTTTCTATATCATGCAGCAGGAATGGTAAAAAAAGTTATTTTAAAATGAATATTGTTCCTGGCCAGTTTGAAATGGCTGCCAAGCTCCGCCCATTGATGACATCACGATCTGGGCTGCACCTTTGCATTCTGCTGAACAGCATTGAAAGTCTGTTGAATCCAACTAGTGAGCCTTTTGTGATTGAAAGCAATATGCAGCCCAGATCGTGATGTCATCAGTGGGTGGAGCTTGACAGCCATTTCAAACTGGCCAGAAACAATATTAATTAATATTAACTGTTTTACCGTTCCTGCTGCATGATATAGAAAGGGCGCAGGAGAATATTTGCAGCTTAATCTAAGTTAAGACTTAAACCATTTTGCACATACTCATTTCTTATGTAAATAAACACAGCTGTTTCGTGGTTTAATAAAAAGCTAAAAACGCTGCCCAAATTATACCTTTTAAACCATGAAACCTTCAAAAATACAATCATCCGAATGTGATTGCTGTTAAATGTTTGGGGTTTAATGTTAGATATAAAATAATTCAGAGTAATATGACATTGTTTATTGCTCACATAATACATTTATAGTAAAGGGACATGAAATCCAAATTTTTCTTTAATGATTCACATAAAGTCTGTCATTTTAAACAACTTTACTCTACTTCTATTTTGTAATTTACTTTGTTCCCTTGCTATCCTTTGTTGAAAAGCATACCTAGGTAGGCTCACAAGCTGACATTTAGCTGCTGATTGGTAGCTGCATATATATGCCTTCAGAGCCAGCTCAACCATGGGATCAAGTGGGTCCAATGGACCCAGGCAGCACAATATCTTGAGCCGGGCCTATATGCCTTTTTGTCATTGGCTTACTTGATGTGTTCAGCTAGCTCACAGTAGTGCATTACTGCGCCTTCAAAAAAGGATACCAATGGAACAAAGCAACATTGATAATAGAAATAATTTGAAAAGTTGTTTAAAATTGTGTGCTCTGTCTGAATCATGAAAGAAAAATGTTGGGTATTATGTCCATTTAATAGATAAAGGAACATGAAAGTGAAAAATTAAGCTTTCCTGATTCAGATAGAGCAAACAACTTTCTAATTGTTTTAATGATCAAATGTACCTAAAAAGGACAGTAGCCATAGTTTGTGTTGTTTTTGTTAGTATTAGAGCATTGTGTGTAGTAATAATCACGGCTGTGTCTCAGTTACACATCACTGAAACATTTGCTGCCAGAAATTACCTCAGAAAACCGCTCTACATAGCTTCTCTGGCCACTCCCACCACCGCATAGTTTATTTTATTTAGGGGAGGGTTCAGGCAATTACACGGCTACCAATTGCGCCATTATATTAAATACTAAAGGCGCTAGTGAGAACAGTAACCCATATCCGATTGGTTGTCACAGGCCAATCAGATCATGCATTGGTGCCTTTCTCCTATGTATAAACTGATTAGTCTGTTGCATCTTCACTATCTACTTTTTCCTCCGCCTGGGGAGTTCAAGGGGGGCAAAGTCCCCATTATAAACCTCATTCCCTAAGGTTCAATTGGGGTGGATGCCAGAGGATCAGACGGGTGCCCCCCTAACCCCCCAGGTAGAGGGGAAAAAAAATAGTGAAGATGGGTGAATTACAGTGCTCATCCGATTGGCCCGTGTCGCTGCTAGGTCACCGGATGCACAACCAATTGGATTGGTTCTCGCTAGCGCCTTGTTTAAATACAGAAACATTGCTGAATCTGAACTATCCCCCATCCACCCTACGATTTTAAGGGACTGACTGAGTTCTTTCTAAGCCCCACCACAGCCAACCACACCTGCAGATTCTCTGAAACCCCACCCCTTTGATGTAGCCCCACCCTTCTGAACATGGCCCATGCACCAGCACACACGTGCAGTGTGTTGTTTTTTTAGAGGAAGCTAAGTGAACATCAGAGATGTTCCCTCTGCAAACCAGAAAACATGAACTATTCTGTAGTGGGGACAGCTGGCTAAAAAAATGATAGGGTAACAGAAGAATCTATTTGGTTAAAAAAAAATGTATTTTATGATTCAGATAGAATATGTAATTTTCTTCTAAATACAGGGAGAGTCCACAGCTGCATTCATTACTTGTGGGAATACAGAACCTGGCCACCAGGAGGAGGCAAAAACACCCCAGCCAAAGGCTTAAATACCTCCCCCACTTCCCTCATCCCCCAGTCATTCTTTGCCTTTCGTCACAGGAGGTGGCAGAGAAGTGTCAGAAGAGTAGTTCTTTATGGAGGGTAGTACCCTTTGCGATGGGACTGGAGTTTTAAGTAGTCTTGTCAGCCTCTCAGTGAGAGCACTGACGAAAGTTAGAGTCTGGAGATACGGGGATAGTCTTTCTGCAAACCTATTCAGACTCATATTAACAGCTCCTTAAGCAACGAGCGTTGACGAGTTTTGCTGACTGCTTTCTTCACTCAAGACCATGTCAGAAACGATTCTACAAACTGTCAAACTTGAAGGACCGTGTCACTGTTCCATGGCATATATTCTGGTAAGATCGTTTCATTATTTTACACATATGTATAATGATAGAAGACAGGGTCACAGAGGGACTCCTTTTTCTTTATGGAATCAAGGGTTAATATCTCCTGAGGGGGATTATTGAACAGTGGGGATTTTTTTATTATATTTGTTATGTGATTTTGACTGCTTTATATGTAAGAACTTTTGGGCTCTTAGGCTGATACGGACGTATTTAACGTGTTTAGATGTAGTGCTTCTCTTTGTAGTTTACATCTTGTTCTAAGTTTTGCAGAAGGCCCCGTTTGGGCTTATGCATAAAGTTGACATTAAGATTTTCTGTCTTGGAAGGTTCCTTTTTTTTCTACTGGCTATTGCTTCAGCGCACAGAGTTTCTGAGATGGTTGTCTTGCAATGTGAGGTCCCTTATCTAGTTTTTCATGCGGCTAAGGCTGCTCTCTCTGGGTTAGGTTTTCTTCCTATGGTTATTTCAAATCGAAACATCAATCAGGAGATTGTGGTTCCTTCCTTGTGTCCTAATCCTTCTTGAAGGAGTGGTTATTTCATAACTTGGATGTGGTTTGGGCCTTGAAGTTCTATCTTCAGGCTACTAAGGAGTTTTTGTCAAACTTCTTCCTTGTTTGTGTCTATTCTGGGAAGCGTAGGGGGCAGGAAGCCTCGTCCACTTCTTTGTTTTTCTGGTTGAGGAGCATGTTTGCTTAGCTTATAGAGTCAGCGGGACACGAGCCTCCTCAGAGGTTTATGGCTCAGTTTGAGTACAGTGACATCTTTTTGGGTCTCTGACATGAGATCCTATGGTTCTGATTGTTGGGACGGCTACTTGGTCCTCCTAACATTCTTATCTTTTGATTTTTTGCTTCTGTCAAGGAAGCCTTGGGAGTTTGGGTTTCTTGCAGGCTGTGGTGCCCTCAGGTTGGGCCGCCTCTTATTTGTACCCTCCTGTTAGCATTCAGTTTCCTCTGTAGCTTGGGTATACTTTCCCACAAGTAATGAATGCAGCTGTGGACTCTCCCTGTATTTAGAAGGAAAACAAAAATTATGACTTACCAGATAATTTCCTTTCCTTCGATACAGGGAGAGTCCACAGCTTCCTCCTGTGCTCTCAGGTGGGCGGCCCTAAATTTAGTTGTTTTTTTCTGGCACCTTTTTCACCCTGATTTTTCTCCTACTGTTCCTTGTTCCCTCTGCAGAATGACTGGGGGATGAGGGGAGTGGGGGAGGTATTTAAAGGGACAGTCAAGT